>NC_064283.1:2232245-2301253 GCF_019186545.1 Solanum stenotomum
GGGTAAACAAATGAAAAATTGAAGTTAAAAATATTTTTTTAAAATAAACTTAAATTATTATTTTTTGGTGGGGGTTGGGGGACTGGTAGGGGGTTGATGGGGGTCGAGGGTAGGTGGGGTGGGGTGAAAAAATAAAAAATTGAAATATTTTTTAAAACAAACTATAATTTATTTTTATTTTTTTTTTTTTTGGGGGAAGGGAGGGGGGTTAGGGGCTGGCGGGGGTAGGGGTGGGATAAAAAATAAAAAATTGAAGTTAAAAATATTTTTTAAAAAATAAACTTTTAATTTATTTTTTCAACAAAAAAATTGTAATATGAAGTTGAAGGAGAATTTTGAAAAATGTTTTCCTTAATTTTTGAAGGGAAGTCATTTTCCTTAAATAAATTTGAGGAAAATGAGTTAATTTGAAAAATATTTTACCCAATCAAACATGAAAAAATTGGAAAACATTTTTCTAAAAATGTTTTCCTTCATATCAAACACACCTTTAGATTTGAAACTTAGTCAAATTGAACCTCTCGCAAAATGTAATATGACAACTAAAACGAAACGAAGGGAGTACTCTTTTTGAAATGGAGGTACTTTGTCTCATTATGAGTGACACCATTGTTAATTTGCTATCTAGGGGCCCAGAATAGTTCTTTCCTTTGTCCTGATTATTGCATTTTCCAGTGTCTTCTAAATTTTTTAACTATATAACATGTGATCTTTAGTATTTTGTCGTGCATATTTAAATTTTACGAAAGAAGTATGTTCAATACTATGTAAATTTATTAAGGGGGCAGGGCATAACTTTTGCTGATATTCCTACCAGAATTGAAAAGCCAAATATTTAACTGAGATTTTTTCTTCTCTGTCCTGGACAGAGAAACACCACCATAAATTTTCTGTCCTTCAAAGAAACAGAAAGTCAATTTTGGGCCTGGCACATTTTTCTATAACATCAACCACAGAAATTAAAGGAGGGTGGGCTAAGAGTTACTCATGCTATTATATTCTATTCACATTGATGTGAGTGAAAACAACAGGAGTATGATCTGTCTTTGTTTTGATGGCAAGAGTTACTCAATACGTGTGTTGGTAAGAGAAAACAAGTATCCAATGAAGTACAATTTCCTCAAGTTAATGCCAAATACAAGCTTTTGTAATCATAATCCATCAACATTTCTTACTATCAATAGAAAGCAAGTACTCTGTAAAATGCGCCAACCGAGAAACTTCTCGGGAAATAACATAGAAGGTTCCTTCACACAAAGGAACTTGGATGAATCAACTTGTGTCTGTTGCTGCATCATTAAGCAAGGAATCTCAACTTTACCACAATGGTTACAATCCATCCACACATTACACAGACATCCCCTGCCTAGTGCATTTCATAGTCAAATCTTTTCATATGCAGATTTGAAACAACATCTTTGCAGCCAAATATGGTTCTCCATGCCCGACTATACTGGACAACAAACGAACAGGTTGACAGTTACATTTTTACGCGAGATGTATGTCCTAAATACGCAGTCTAAATACAGACCATCTCGCTTAATTACACCAGAGCAGGTTGACAGTATTACTAATACAACTTCCAGAACCAGACAATACTGAGAAATCGTAAGCAGTACACATTGTCATGTTAATCACAAACCTTATTATGTCCACCGAAAGCTAGCAATAGATAAACAGGATTCTCTCTTAGGACTAAGTGGACTGAATCTGGAGGATGATCAAGTATATAAAATAGATAATAAACAAATAAACAATGATGAACATACCATTTATGGAATCATTTCGCTAACAGTGAGAAAAAACAGTGCGTGTTAGTAACTTGAATCCACTACTCATAAGTTCAGTCATGAATAGATGTTTATCAGGAAGATAACTACAATAAAATAGGCATTACTACATATATGAAGTCATACAAGTAATAGATTGAAATGGTACAACACAAATTAGCATAAGGCTCTAAACTAAGAAAAGGAAAAATGATACTTGATTCATGAATGGAAGTTGAGCATCACTCAGCTTCAAGAGAAGAGGCGCCATGAAGTACATATAACTTAAGAGGCTGTTGGACACTGAAGCAGATACAGATAACCTTGAACTTGCCTAATCATGATTTCCAGTGTTATGAGACTACTTTTACAGGATACCTATCGATACAATCCTCCCAGGGACCATCGGGAGAAGGCTTTACATTTCGTAGTGCCTGCCAAACAGCACTATTACATTTAAAGCCACTTCCAAATGCAATCTGCCAAACTTTGTTACCTTTCTTCATTCTTCCTTTGGCCTCTATATACGCCAATTCATACCAGATAGAGCTGGATGAAGTATTTCCAAAGCGGTGCAGTGTCATTCGAGATGCCTCAACGTGAACCTGTGTCAGCTGTAAATTCTTTTCAAGCTCGTCAATAACAGCCCTTCCACCAGCGTGTATGCAGAAATGATCAAAGGCCAACTTGAAATCTGGAATGTAAGGCTTGATATGCTTATTGAATATTTTCTTAATTATCAGAGAACCAAAGAACAGAAGCTGCTCACTGATGGGTAGAACAAGAGGACCCAATGTAGTGATATTCGTCTTAAGCGCTCCGCCAGCGATTGCCATGAGATCTTTTGACAAAGAAACCCCAGTTTTCCCAGTATCATCCTGTTCTTGGTAAACACAACGAAATGCCTTATCATCAGCCCCACGATGTGTCCTAACAGCATGAACAAGCTTATATTTCGCCCTTCTTCTATCCACGGACTTATTAGACAGCAGAACAGCAGAACCCCCGACTCTAAACAAACAATTTGGTATCAACATGGACTTCTTATTCCCAAAATACCAGTTCTGAGTAATATTCTCAGTACTAACAACAACAGCATAGGTATTTCTGTGCACTTGCAACATATCCTTAGCAAGATCAACGGCAATTACACCAGCACTACAACCCATACCTCCCAGATTAAAACTCCTTATATTACCTCTCAACTTATACTTGTTCACAATCATAGCTGAAAGCGATGGAGTCGGATTGAACAAACTACAATTCACAACAAGCACACCTATTTTCTTAGGTTTCACAGAGGTATTAGCAAACAATTTATCCAAGGCACCAAACATAACTTGCTCAGCCTCTTCCCTCGCAGCCTGCATAGAAGGCTGCGGAGGAAGCTGATGCATAGCCTCAGGGACATAAGTTTCGTCCCCGAGGCCAGAACGTTCCAGAATCTTCCTCTGAAACTCAAGCGACGACTCATCAAAATCACCGGTGAGCCGTGAATGCTGCATGAACCGTTCATACGGAGCCTTGAGATTCTCAGGAGCTTTATAACAAGAGTAATCAACCAAATAAACCGGCCTCGGCCGAGTCATGATGTAAACTGTGGATCCAAAAACCAAAACGGCGGAACAAATAATAACAGAGACTAGATTATACTGCAAATGTAGCCATAATTGACGAATATCATCAGGATTCATTTGTGAAACTTCAACTAAAATCACAGCCATTACAGGAATCAAACATAGAGTCAACAAATGAGAGATCAAGTAATGGTAACCTAGTTTAACGTACTTTAAGTTTACACTCTGAAGGAAATCCGGCAACCTCCGACTCTGCTGGATCTGAACTCCGACTGGATCACCACCACCGCCACCGCCGTCCGCGGTGTTGACTTGCGTTCCGGTGGCTCCGTTCATGGCGGCGGTGAAAAAGAGAGAGAATAATTGGGAGAAAACAAAGAGTTTGAAAGGCTCCAAAACCTCTCTCACTCTTCTTCTTCTCTCTACTACTACCACTGAAGCTGACTTTTTGGAAATTGCAATTTAGCAGAAAGATTCCATTACACGTAAAAACGCTCTGCTTTTATAATTGTACAACTCAACATCCATTTTTTTCCAAATCCGACTAAATTTAAATTCGTGTTATAAAAATCACATTAGGCTATTTTATATCAAAAAACTCAAATCTGTCTGATAAAAAATGAAGGAGTACTTAAAACCTAAGTATTTTTTTTTTATCATTATCCGCATAATTTTATTATATGGAGAATGTACATTTTAATTTTTGAAAAAAAATTAAAATTTATGTGGAATAAATAAGAAGAAAATTCAACTAAGAGGTATTATGTAAAAATATTTGGATCTAGAAATCGAGGAGGAATTTCAATTGAGAATATATCATTTCTCTTTTAATAGTGGATATTCATATTTTGATTCAAAAAAAATTAGTAGGTGATAACTGGACTCGTTTTTTCTCCAATGCGATGTCCATTTTGAATCCGTCTCAATAATAAAGACTATTATGTAACAAGGTGAAGCATTATCTTTACTATAAATTTACATATCATATTGAATAAATAACTGCTCAAACTTTTTGAGGAGTTAATATTAAATAATGAATATATAAAAGAGGATAGATCAATTTAACTCGAATTCTGAACTTGATCTTGAATCTTACACTAATTAATAATACGTGGATATAGACACACAAACTTCCAAATTTCATCTATATGTGGATGGTGTGAGCTACTCTTGACTCACCATATTCAGGATATTTGATGGGATTGAATAAACGGATGTGTGTAAGTTACTTTTCACTCATAACATTTAAATTATAATAAAATTAAATAAATATTTTTTACTTGAAATTCAAACATTCAAATTTTGAAATAAAAAATCCTTTTTAATACAGATATAAATCTAAATTAATTGAATCAATACGTAAGGAAATCAAGAATTTTATAAAGTACCCAAAATCAGATAAAAGAGAAAATATTACGTTATGCCAACGATGAGCCTACAATGTCATAATCTTTATATATGTAATGAATAAAATGGGCTAAAGATAGAACAAAAATATTTATGTGATTGAACAGATCTTGTTTGATTGTTTGTATTATCATATAAATTATTTTTTATATATATTATAAGTACATTGTAGGGCTATTATTATTTTTTTTTTTTTGCTTCCTATGGACAGAGGGGATGAAATATTTGAGCATGACATCTGTCACCTAATTAATTTAAATAATATTAATAAAATAAAAATGGATTATGTCGTACATGTCCACAACATCCTGATTTTGTCACATTAATATTGTTGAATTTAATGACATAGTAATTTACTTTATCGTCAGGTTGTACAAATAGAGTGTTATGGTACTATCAAATATTTTGTACTGGTTACAATTGAATTCTTTATGAGATCGATTGTTTTTGCTATATGTTAACTTTTCTATAATATTTTTGACCTACCATCTTTATAACAATACACTTTTTTTAAAAATAAATAAATTATCTCCTTACAACACCTTCTTCATTTTTGGTAATACAATAATAATTAACCATTTTTATAGAATTAGAATCTCTAATAAGCTTACTTATCTAGAAATTTTGAGTCTCTTTAATACACTAGCTCTATAAATAAGAATATTATCTGAATATATGCTTTTATCATTGTAAGAGTTTTCTTCATATATAAAATGTGATTAAGTTTAATATTTTGACATTAAAAAGTGAAAATTAGACTTTAACATCTTTTTTGTTACCAAATATCATTTAAATATCAAATATTGTTACATAATAACTGGTCACTATACCAAAAAAATATATAGTAAGAACAACAATTTATAGAGAAATTTAACTGTATTATTATTGAAAAAAAAGGTTTGTATCTCCAAAAAATGAAATATTTCAATGTTTTGAAAAGTCTAACATAGTAACATATTATTTTATTATTTGGAAGAAGAAAAAGAAAAGTTGTTAAAAAGCTGAATTTTTATCTTTGAAACATTTGCAAATGAAGAAAACACGTGGTTTAGAAGTTTCTTTTTTAAAGAAAACTTGTCCTTTTTTTTAATTACTTTTTTAATATCAAATCAACCAAAGTGAAAGGTTGACATTTAATCTATATATAAACCAAAAAATAAAATAAAATTATTTAATAGTGTATCTATAACAATATCGTTTGCTCGGCTTAATTATATAAAAATATGATACTATAATATAAAATTTGATTCTTAAAATAAATTGATTTTTATATAATCTTAAAACTAACAAGCATTAATCACAAGCTAGATTAACTTCTAAGAGTCAAATATCAACAACTAATTACTTAATATATATTTTTAGCAACTTTCACATATAACAAACATAAAAATCATATTTATATGTTATAGCTATAGTTTGCATAATTGCGTTTCATAGCAAATTTTATGTCTGTTATGGAGCTTTTGATTTGTATAATTCGCTAGATACATCCAATTTTATACAATTAGTTCAGTTTTGTAATTTGTATAATAAGATTTGTATTTGTATAATTATAAGTGTATAGGACGAAAATATATGTATTTGTATTTGTATATACACTTTTTTCTCGCTTTATGCAAACACAAATGCATTTTATATATTTTATACCGAAATGTATAAAATGACTAATTATATACCGAAAATGGCTAATTGTATACTGAATCAGATGACAAAAAAAGGGGATGTTTGCTGCGAATTATAAATAAAATAAATTATGACTATAACATTTAATTTTGAATTAACAATTTGTTATTTCATACAATTTTCCCTATATTAGACGACAATAAGAGTTGATCATATCTTTAAGAGATATAGTATATAGTCTATAGATATAGACTTGTTTTATTTTGAGAGATATTATAAATTATTTACTTCACTTTTACGAGGCAATAAAGAACGTCTTTTCTTTAATCTTAAGATGAAGTAATTAAATTTATAATAATACATGTGAATTATTTGCATGGTCATTCTTTTTCTTGCAAAAATATCAACATTTCGATTATTAATATAGGTACTATTACTTTTTTCAATAAGAAAAATCATTCAAAATGATTCATATACTTAAATAGCCAATGAAACTTATTTATGCTATATCTAATTAAGAAAGATATAAAATATGATTAGTATTTAAGAAAATTAGTAGCAGGTAAAATTATAATTACAAACAAACTTATACTACTTAATTACTCATCATAGTTATAGTTTGCTATAATTACCTCTCGCGATTAACATTAACTATTAATTACGTGGGCTGACTTCGAGTTGTATAATTAGCCACATTTGTATAATTCACCACATTTGTATAATTCGTAACTAACAATTGTTCTTTTGATTTATATTTGTATACAATGGTTTATATTTGTATATGACAATGATTTCCTTTGGTTTTTCAGTTTTGTCACCATCTACATTCAACCTTTTTGTATATAACCTTTTAAAGTTTGTATAAACATGTAGTTTTTAGATTTTGTATAATTAATTTATATAATGTAATTTGTATAACTATTTAAAGTTCATATGTTTATGTTAGTATCACTTTGTTATTTCAAGTTTTATCATATTTGTATAATTCCAGACTTTATATTACTCAATTATACAACGTAGCCGCGAATTATACAAATTATTGCCCTCTCTCGCTTGCCTCTCTCCTCCCTCTCCCAATCTCGCTTGCCATATATACAAATGCATATGTATTATACAACTACCGATATACATATACAATTCACCTCTCTCCCACTCTCTGTCCTCTCTCTCTCCCAATCTCGCTGGCCTCTCTCCTCCCTATAATATGTAGCTACGAAATGTAATTATCAAACTATAACTATGGAGAGCAATTAAACTATTTTTGAGTGGCTATACGTAAAGTTCCTCTATTTTTTATATCTTTTTCTCTAGTAAGTTGTAAAAAACGGGTTAGGGCAATTGACCCGTTTCAAATAGTAACATTTCCTTCTGTAAAATTCCCTCCAATCGGACTCCGCCGTTAATCCGTTCACTCTCCGGCGAAAAATGGAAGCCAGTGCTCCTCAGTATAAGGTAATTCTTTCATATTGTGGAAAATATTCTTATTGTACTTGTAGTGAATTGAATTTACTACTTTCTCAGTACAATTATTGAAATCCTATAACTCGTTTTTTGTTTTTCAGCTAATTTTGGGTTCATCCTCTACTGCTCGGAAAAAGATTTTAGGCGACATGGGATACGAGTTCACAACCATGGTAAATATCTAATTACTTATCAATTAGTTGTTGTTTGATATATATATGATTGAATAAGTTCCTGCACAAAGTCATTCTAATTGACATATGGTTGAGTAATAGATTGAGATTCAGATACTTATTAATTAGTAGCAATATTGTTAAGTGATAATGAGTTTGTGTCACTGAGCTTAAATCGTATTATGAAGATCCATAATGTATATATACATTTAATAATAAATGTTTGATTTAGTAGATTAAAAATGTAAGAGCATGTACAATACGCACAAGTAACACATTAAGGAGCTACTTAAACATCACTAATTAGGACATGGAGTTGATCTGAGTTTCGACAATTGCACCAGAGCTCAACAGATTAGGTGTAATTATAGACTTAATTTCAAAAGCAAGTGTCAGCTATTGTACATAGAAGAATAAGTGATGCAAATTTAACAACATAATTCCATCATCGAACTAAAGCAACAATTTGTTATTATGATATATTAATTGAACCAATGCCAAATGCGAGACAACCACTGACCATCACCGGCAAGTCTCAAATAGACGAGAGAAACACACCCTTGGGACTTGGGTGCTTGTTGTTATTATTGTTAGGTGCTACAACTCTATATTAACGACACATATCATGTTTGGTGCATTCACTGAATGTTAGATAACAAAAGATTCATATAGCAACCCCAACTAGATTCATATAACACGTTCTTGTAATATAGTCTGCAGATATAGATGAGAAAGCTATCCGGAAAGAAAAGCCCGAAGATTTAGTTATGGCTCTTGCTGAGGCAAAGGTTTGTTTTCTTAAGAACTTGTGCTAGTCCACATATCTCTGAAGTCTGAACATATTTTTGAAATCATTTACTGCTTTGAAATTGTTGTGGGTTCAATCATTTTTCTTATACTGTTATACACGACACCATTGCGATTTTTTCTGGCATTCGTTTTTGATTCATGAATCACTGTATGCAATTTGTGATGCTTTTCTTTTAGAGTATCTTGTAGTGATTTCAACTGTTATCTTAATTTTGGTGTTGATGTTATTTGTTTAGTGCTCTATTACATATCTTGTTGTGATAGTGTATCCGATTTTATGGAAAATCATTTAGCTAGCTTTTGGACAAAGATTTGGTTGAAACTCGAAAAAATAAAATTTTGAAGTTGTGTTGAAAAATAAAATTTGGAAGTTAGGTTGTTCTATTCTCGTCTAGTTGAGTTCTTCAGCCTGCCTCATAGTATAATTGAAGCCCTTGTTTTGAAATGCTTGTCTGATTCCATGTAGTTGCATTGCGTGTCAGGCTGATGCTATCATATCAAAATTTCGAAAAATTGAAAACCTTGAGAAGGATGTCAATCCAACAATTTTGGTTGCAGCTGACACAGTATGTCTTGCCTCTTTTGCCTTTTCTATCTCCCCTCCAAAAGTTATTTTTCTATCTTCTATTTGATGAAATGAAACCTACAATATGCTATTTCTGCCAGTGCTTTTGAATGATGATAAAATTGTGTGGCTTTTCTTTTCTTATATTGTTTTCTTGCTTTTATGCTTTGTACTGGGCTTTTCCCGAGAGTGCTTTTCTTCTTTCAAAATGATTTGATATCTTGCTGGTAAATTGGAGGATGATTGTGAATTCTGATGTCCACAAGCAGGCATAATTTCACACTTGTTTTCTTTTTTCACATGATAAATTCTTTGCATTTATTGGACTTTGCTATATAGTCTCAAAGCATACATTATAATTGGCATTAACCTGAATTGCTGGAACTATAATCAGGCAGAAGTCATCATACCAAGGGTTTCCATTGGTGAATCCGAAGGGGATGCCGAGCCAACACTTCTAATTACCTGTGATCAAGTATACTTATTTCTATTCTTCTCATCATTTACGGTTAAATATCCGTTATTGACTTACTATAATGTTTTCACTAGTACATTATCTTTGTTTTCTTTCGTTTTTTCCCCAAGCTAAAATTTACTTCTTTACTTGAGATGTTTGGTTCAAATATAACACCTGTCTCATCTTCTTTTGAGCATAAAGTGGTGTCTTTCCAAAGAGCTAATCTACATTATACGATCCTGCATTCCTTTTGCATGAATTGATAACAATATTTGACTGAGATGATACCATCTTCCTTCAAAGTCCATTGTCAAGATTTGATTAGTGTAGAACTCTCAAGGGTCAATGAAGTGGCGAGAACCATGAGGTATCATGTTCAAATCCCAACCCCAATCCCAACGGAAGAAAAAATACTGGGTGATTTCTTCGTATCTTCCTAACCCTTGGTGGGTAGATTTATCCATTACCTGTGCTGGTGGGAGATAGCAAGTATTCGGTGGAATAGTTGAGGTGCACACAAGATGGCCAAGCACCACCATCATTAGATAAAAAGGAAGATCTGATTGGTGTTTAGATATGTAGTCCCAGCACCTCTACCAATCACCCATCGGTTTTGTGCTTTCGCCTCTCAAAATAGTTTGCCACTTGATTAGGTGCATCATCTTTCCACAAGAATTCTGGTGAGTGGTGATGTGACATTCTAGTTCACATGTTTGGGAACTTTTTCTGCCTGTCCAATCGTTCTCTGTTTTCTGCCGTTTATTGATGTATATGCTTTTCTATGCTAATGATCTTATCCTAACTTGAAATGATCTGGAGGTGGTGGTCTATGAAGGTGCGGTCAGGGAAAAACCATCCAGTGAAGCAGAAGCACGGCAGTTCATGAAAGGTTTACCATTGCTTTAATCGATTCCTTACTGTATTAATTTTATAGTTCTGCTTGTCTTACACTGTCAACTTGCAGATTACGCCAATGGACATGCAGCAACTGTGAGTTCTGTTCTTGTCACAAACCTGGCAACAGGAACCAGAAGAGGAGAGTGGGACAAAGTCGAGGTACCTCTGTTGATTTCTCTCATTTTCAGTTATCAGATAGGTCTGTATGGCTTTTTAGTTTTTAGTTTTTTCAATGGGTTTGCGTCTACTTCCAATCTCAAATTGTTGCAATGCCTACCTCTTATTCTAAATTTTGATAAATAAAAGTCTAAAAAGTTCAGCAGTGATGAATGATTACTATGCATCGGGATAGGCTTATTGGATACCTCACAAGTTTCCAATTCCCAATAGCCATTCAATTAAAAAGTTTACAGAGATGAGTTGGTGGAAAGTTGAAGTTGGGCCCGATTGGAACTACGTATTTGGATTTGTGGTATGAGGAAAATATTGTAACTGCTGAAATGATGTTGAAATATTGATGACACTCTATAAATTTCTCTTTCCCACATATTCAACAATTACCACGTTCTTAGGTTCTCAAGATTATTACATCTAAATGTGTACATTAACTACTTGAGATATTCAGCCTAATCGCTTTTGATTTATTTTCACCCGTCTAGGAAGAGTGATAACATTTCTTTTGGTTGCAGATTTATTTCCACGACTTACCAGATGAAGTCATAGATAAACTGGTATAAGTTTTATCTGAACTGTTAGTTATTGATCATATCAAATGATGGATGCTGTAGCTGTTGTCTTACAATCTTTTTTTTTCTTGACCAGATCGAGGAAGGGACAGTTCTTTATGCAGCTGGTGGCTTGATAATTGAACATCCTCTCGTTTTGCCTTATATTAAGGAAGTGGTAAGTGTTACACTACCACCTTACGCTCTAATATCAGCCAACTTAAATCATAGTCGTGATGGTGTTAGCATTTGTTTGTTTCATCCTATGTCCTTATAGAGACCTAAACTTTTATGAAGCCGTTGATGCCAATGTAATAAATATAAAATGATGGGACAAAATATCTTTGGAATTCCCTAATCAAACGAAAGAACTTAAAACTGATTTTTTTTATCTAAGCCAGGATTCCCAGATCGTGCATCTTCAACCCCAATGCAAATACAAATGAATTCTTGCCCTGATTCATGTCAAGGAAGAAACTGATATGCTCATTAGGCCCATGGAAAAACCGCTTAGGAGATTCTAAGGGTGTTTTTTCCTAAGGCATGATTGAGCGAGAAGTGTCTAGCAACACTAGAGTTGTCAAAAAGGGCCGGCCCAGCCTCACCCGGCTCAAGCCTCGCGGGCCAGAAATTTAAAGGGCTAGGGCGAGCCGGTCCTTCATTTGGAAGGGCCTGAAAATGCTCAACCCAACCCAACCCTAGAAGGACCGAGGTGGGCTAGCCCTTCTTTTTTTTTTCTTTTCGGACTTTAAATTCTATAACATCAAGAAAATGAGAAGATTTTCAAATCAAATATGACAAACAATAGGTGTTGTTTCAATAACACTAGTAAAAAATCTAATGTAATTAGCATGTATCTAGGATACTAGATATGCGAGATACATGTATCTAATGTGATACATTCCAGATACGCGAGCGAGATAAGAGTGGCGAGCGAGATACGAGTGGCGAGCGAGATAAGAGTGGCAAGCGAGATAGGAGGGAGGCGATGACATGGGATTTATCTATGTATCCTAGATACATGCGAATCCATTTTGATAAAGTGTATCTTGAACAAATTAACCTAATTTTGAGTCCATGTATCCCTAGATACATGTATCTCGACGCACCAAAATCTGGTAAAATTCATAATATTACAATATAGCGTGCATTTAAGTAACTCATATACTAGTGAGATTGTTGTAAGTTACACTTAAATAAAATAGTTTTTGCGCATGGGCCGACCCCGATCAAGCCTCAAAGGCCAAGGGCTTACATGGGTTGGGCTTAAAAGCCCTAGTTTTAAATGAGTTTGAAAAATCTTATCCCAACCCTACCTCAATAACAGATTGGGTTGGGCCGGTCCCATGGGCTAAGCCCATTTTGACGGCTCTAAGCAACACAGAAAAGATATTAAAAGTGTTTTGCATTAATCGTGAAAGGAACTTGTCCTTTGTATACAATGTACTATAAAAAATGTACCTTTCAGAATCTTTTTTCCATAAAAATCTAGTCTTTTAGATCATGTCACCTTTCTTACTTGATTTTACCAAGCACTAAATGCTTGTGACTTGGTTGCCAACTACTGTAAGAAACTTTTAGTACTTATTAAAGTTCATTTGATTTCGAAAATTCTGCATAATATTAATACCATATTTTGTAAAATGATTTTTATTTGGGCAGGTTGGCTCGACTGATAGCGTGATGGGTCTCCCAAAAGGTCTCACCGAAAGACTTATAAAGGAGGTTCTTTAGTATGACTATGATCCTGCTCCTACCTCATTCCTATGATGAATTTTTTAACTGTAACAACTTATGTATACGCTATTGGAGCTGAAATTACCATGAGTGATGGAACTGGTCGTGCCATTCAATGAATCCTCGTTAAGGGATTTAGATTGTATTCGTTCCAATTACCAGACTCGTAAAACTCAATATTGTTACTTATGTTACTACCTTCATGTGGTTTCATCTAACATCTCTTTAACAGTCAACTCCTGTAAAATTATAATGGATTTAAGTTTTTCTTCTTGGAACTAATTTTTTGTGACATGATATATTATATATTCCAATAACATTTCAATATAACACTCAGAAAATATGCAAACAAATGATGCCATTACAGAAAAATTTGTCTGTATAGTGATAATACAATATTTTTATTAAGAAACCGTTAGTTGATGAAACCTAAAAGAAATTTATAAACTTTTTACTACTGTTATTTTTTAGTAAGAAAATTGATTTGTCATTCTATTGAATATTACTACTAATGAGCATTCTCCTCCACTGTCCAGATAATACTGATACGATAAAAACAACTTTTAGCGGTAAAATATATGTACATTAACAAAAAGTGTTAAAGTTTTTATCGGCATTAGTTGATTGTCATTGAATCCAATGTCGTTATAGGCTCTAGGGGCATTTTACAAAGTGTGCTAAATGTCACTAAAAAAATATATTTAGCAACAATTAAGTTATTATCATTAATTAATTACCGTTTAAAAAAAATCCTTTTTGGTGTAGTGTATAAAGAGGACAAAATTTGTACCCATGGAATCCATACGTATAACATTAACACATTACATTATATGTTTTAACAATATTTCGTTATAACACCAAGAAATTTAAATATGCAGATAAATGATGACGTTATAGAAAGGTTACATTTGGAAACGTACTTCGTACATGTATATATAGTTGCTCAAAGGAAATTTAATACAATGAAAGCCAAATTTAAATACCTAAAGTTTTTTTAAAAAGCAAAATCAACTATATCCTTCTCTTATTATTAATTATTAATTTATTATGAGTTCCATAAAATAGTCTCTTCTTGCTTTCATTGGAGCTTCAAATACTTCAGCCTGTCAAAAAAAATATAATGAACGTGTCAGAAAATGTAATTATGATATAAGATAAATATAAGTAATCGTTCATAAAATGGAAATTAACAAGTCAGATTATCTGATACAACATGTTAAAAGTACATCGACTATTGTTATAATTTAGTTTACCTTTGTTCTTCATCCATGGAATTGTAGCCTTTATTATTACGACCACTATTATAATTAGGTAATGGAACATTTCCAGACTCGATACGCTTAATATCTTCAACAAGTTTTTCATAGTGATTTTTCACTTCTTCTTCTGTTTTTCCACCAACTGCATTGGCCAATTTACGCCATCGATCTGGCATATCGATGTCGTAAATGGCCAATGCATTCTCAAATAACTTGTTTTGATGATGACTCCACGTTGAATTTGTGGCCATATTTGCAAAAAAAATGAAAAAAAATGTATGTTGTAATAAAAGAAAAATGTAGTGAAGAAATAGGTGTGAAAAAATGTTAACATATTTGTTCTATTTATATAGAAAAAAAATCATGTAGGTGACAGAATATGGTGGGCCGGTGAAGAAAATACTCTTTTTAAAAAAATATATATTTTTGAGTTTGATATGTTGTTATTGATTTTAAAACCAGGAGAGATTTTGTAAATCCAACATGGTTTTCTTTTCAACTAATAGTAATTAATTAGTTAATTAATCCTGGAAATGTGGTAGATTTACTATTTATGTTGTTCGATTTTTTCAAAAATGTTGTCTCAATATTTGTATCATATTCTAGAAAATGCACTACTTTCATAAAGAATTCGACGGTCAATACATTGTATAGCATTTTAGAAAAGCCAGAGCAATATTAAAGAAATATTTTTGAAAAATCAATACAAACTTATGCCTTATTTGTTTCCACTACGATTAAAACGTCTGAATCTGAATAAACATATGAATATTAAGATACATTTGTGCAAATTCACTTAATTACTTTGGGAAAACATTTTAGTCATGTTGAAATTGAGACATAATTATTTGTATAGATGAAGATGACGATCTAAATTTACTTGAAATTGAGATATAATTATTGTATAGACAAAAATGACGATCTAAATTTACTTGAAATTGAGACATAATTATTGTTATTAGCTGAAAATATTGATAACCTAGACAAGGTTTCCTTAATCCAAGAAAAGCTGTACTAACCCCATGATTAATGTTTTTTTTTTAAATTTTTTTATTTATAGCTTATAGCTACATTCAAGTAATTCATGGCATTTCTTAGTTGTAACGTAAAATATAAGTGTACACTTTCCAATGTGTTGAAAAGCAAATGGTAAAATTAATTTCCAGCGGCTGAAAAGTGGTTGGATATGATTCTTTTGTTTTTTTCATGTTTTTCATATTTTTAAATTTATTTCGAAGATTTGGTACATTATAATTAACGTTATTTGAAAATTTATCTGTTCTTATAATGATCTCATGTTAATATCATGATAGTAATTGAGTTTACAGTTACATATTTAGTAGATTTCTAAGGTATATACCTAATCGAGACGAAAATTACTTAATTCACGTGAACATGTAATTAGATTTTTAGATCCGCCGTTTGATGACAAATATATAAAAGTAGCTTTTGCTTTTTTTCCTTTTTGGGACAAATTTTAAACGTGATAAGGCGTGCATTTTTTTCACTTTCTTGTTGCTTATTTTAAACAAAATTCCATATGAGTTTTAGCTGGCTAATTAGTTTCTTTCATTCCGTACAATGCTAATTCAGATTCATGTCGAGTCTACTGTCATAATTAATTTAGATTTATGTCAAATAGGTCTACTAAAAGTATGGTAAAATGCTCCTCACTAAGAAGTTTTTTGTTTTCATAGGTTCACGAATCTAGCTAATTCAGATTCATGTCGAGTCTACTGTCATGATTTATTCAAATTCATATTGAGTAGATCTATTAAAAAGTAAGGTAAAACTAAGTGCTCCTCACTAATTTTTATTTTTTATTTTTTTAAAGTTAAATCTCAAATCATTAATTAAAGTTGGAGGGATTCGTACTATAGACGATACATTAGTTTTTGTTCAGTCCAACTAGTCCTTGATAATCTGTCTTGCAAAAATGATCTTTTTTAGTTAACCATTTGATATTCAAAACTTACTAGTTTATGTCAGGTAGGGCCATGAATGGTATCCAAGAAACAACGCTCCTTACCAAAAGGTTTTTCGTTCTCAAAATTAAAACCTAAAATCTCTAGTTGAAGAGGGATCCATACAGTAGATACTACTAATTTAGATATTCTTTGAATAATTTGATAGCGTAAAATTAAATCCTTACACTAATAATGTATATTAACTTACAAACTCTAATAAGAAAAATAGAAAAAAAGAAGAAATTATTAGAGACTGATAAGATTAATACAAGATGATATTATAGCCTAAATGTTAAAAATAATATGCCAATACCAACAAAGATCATGGTCGATCGATAAGTATTTTGAAGTTGCCTATTTTTAATGTATGATTTGTAGATGCAAATTCAAATTTAATCGATCGAGGTTGCTTGATTTCCCACTCATATAGTTGGAATGGAATCCTTATCATCCACTTTGGTATCAAGTAAAACTTTTCATATTTATGGATACTTGTTATGTCCTTCTCACTAGTCTTTAAATCACAAGTATTCTTCTTTTCCTTTCTTTTTTCTCATTGGCTCACCAAAAATAATTTTGCAACTTGAAGTAGGGATTCTTGTTTTATATACTTTGAAATAAAACCATAGATATTTTTTTTTCAACTTAATTAATTGGCTGTCATTTTTACAAAAAAGAGGTAGTGCCACAAGAAAAAATTGCAACATTGACCAAATGTCCAATAGATGTTTGAGTTAATTTCATGCATAGTCTTAAAAGTTGAGTCTAAAGAAGGTATAATATACATAGACTTTATAACTATAACTATAACAATTCAGTATAGTCTCAAAAGCTGAATCTGAAGATGGTACGGTGTACGCAGATTTTACCACTACCCCGAAAAGGATAAAGTTCCAATAACCATCATGAAACTAATTTAACTTTTATCAAATGTTAGTAGATTCCATAATCTAATTTCCTTCAATATAATGGGACTTTACTTAAGTTCATTTTGGGGTTTTGGCTTTTCAAATTTCTTAGGTCACTGTCCCAAATTATGATGAAGATGCTCATGATAAATTCTATGAGCATTTTCATAGAATTTCAACTATGCAACTTTCTTGGGAACCTCTTTTAAAAGTTGATATATAAATATATACATTTCAAGATACCTCATGCTACTGATAATGGATTCCTTATATCTTTTGTGGTACTATGAGATAAAAGACTCCTATGGTTATTTCTCCCACTTCTTTGTCAAAAATATTTGCAAAGGCAAAAACAGATTCAGGATTTGAAGTTTATTGATTTCGATGGTATTGACCTCAAGTCAATTATACAAGTTCATTAATTATATATGTATAGATATTTACTGAATTTCTTAATACATATATCTAAGATTATATAAATTCATAAACGACACTCTAGATCCGCGCCAGTTGGAGGGTCTGAAGTTATTCTCCTATGGTCCCTTCTTGCATGCAATTTGAAACATTACCTTTTTTGTTCTCTTCTCTGGTCCAAAATGTGAAGTTCTTTGTCTTTCTCTAGATTCTTCCCAACTCAAAGAAGAATATTGTTATTGCATGAAAAATAAGGTAATGTTTTTTTTGGTTATAATTGCAAAAGAAGGAAAGGACCTATCTTCAATTATTTTCTGTATATGCAACTATTAGATGTGCGAAAAAAGTCCTACGTTGAAAAATTGACGAGATAAATAAGCAATACATAACATGTTAATAAATGATAATCTTTATATATCAGTTTGGAAAAATAAACAGTAAATCTGATCGGCTATTATGTCAAGATCCCTAAAGCCAATCAAAAACAAGCATAAAGTGATCATCTTACCTTTGAGGGAACTACTGTCCAATGAAGTGGAATATAATTTGCCTCATCCTTTTGCTTATAGTCAAAGGATGTGATTCCTCCACTGATGTGTTATGCAAAAAATGAATATATATATATTTTTAGCAAAATTTTGAAGTTCACATCCAAGTCTATTTTGGGCCAAAGATATATAGGTGATTATTAGAAACAGAGAATTTTCCAGCCTGTAATGAACAATAACATGTAACATCATTGCTATTTGACATGATATGCTTATGGTGAAGAAGAAGATTCAATAGAATCATCCTCTCTTTTATGAGTTGGATATTCTTTACTTCAAATTTCGGGTAAGCTTGTTATAGAGGTAAAACGTCTCGAAAGTCTTTCATAAGTGAGGGTTAAATAATCAAGGGATAGAAATAAAAATCTATACGAAAATACAAGACTAATACTAATATTCCGGGAATGGGAAGGTAAATCCTCAACCTCCATACCCTCCTGCATCAAGGGTCATATCATCAGTGAGCTAAATTCAGAATTTTACATAATCCAAATTCACAATCAGGTAAGTGCATATATGAGACAGCACAAACAAATATGATACATTTAAGTTATTTTACCAAAAAACATAAAGATTTTCCATGTTGGTATAACTTAAATGGTTGCATACCAGATGGCAAAAATCAACAAAGAACTCAAAATAAAAAACATATGGATGCACCTAGAAGTTAGAACGAGCAAAGCTCTTCTTCAAAATGCACTGCCTTTGGCCCCTGGATTTACATATCCCTTCAAATAGAGAGGATATCAAATTCATGAGGCATAAAATCCTCACTAGGCCTATAGTACTTATCCGGGGAATACAGGCTCAAGTTTGTGACTTGACTGGTGTAAAGGCAAGCGAATCTCTCCACCTGTGAATCAACAAAACGTCACTTCAGTTTTCAAGTAAAGATCATACTCACAAAGTGCAGGATATATACTGCCCAATTATTCAATCGTACCTGATGTGCAAAACGAGAATTCTGATAACCAGTCTTCATTAGTTGTCCCCAGACCTTGTGGAACTGTAAGTTTTTTTTCACTTCATCAGAAAGAAAAAAGTATACTACCTTTCTTGTTGAAAATCCAAATCGATTTATTAATACCGCACCAAGTTAATGTCAAATATAACCAAGGGAATAAAGTTTACGGATATATGCATTGACTTTACATAGTTTAAAGAAAGTATAATTGTGTATTATACATATTGTTTTAAAATAGTTTTCACTAACGCTTGTTCCAGCAAAAGGATGAACTGTTCCCTAAAGAAATAATTCCACATTTAGAGGAAATTCTCTCTTTAACACGTGTACCTTTTGGTGACATTCTCGTTGTGCCTGCTGATGACTGAGCCTGACCTCCTCACCTTGGGACTATAAAATGACACCATCAAAACACCAGATTAGTTGAACCCCATAACAGAAGTCATTATACCTATTCACTTCAATGCGATCAAGTACATTTGATTCTACAGGTAACAAATATCAATGTAGAGAATGACCAGATATAAAATTGTTTCTCTTATAATGTTGAAAACTATCTTCCTACTGATACTATCTTGAAATAACCAACCTGCAGCTTGTCAAGTTCCGAAAACATCTTCTCCTTGCTGGCATCATCAGTTTCTCCAGACCTGAAGCATAACGACAGCTCATGAAATGATTGAAAATGACAAAAGTTTTACCTTCAGCCAAATTCAGATGATGGAAAAATTATATTAACATAAATGTACGAGTATTTACTGTCACAATGGTTCGACGAACAACAAATATCTTTGTTCAAGATGCTCAATAAAAGGTTCAATAATTTCTCCACTTGAAGGAAATTTGTTACTGCTCACTCACAAGACCACTCCACACTGACATATATAAAGTCCCAAAGAGGCTGAAAGTCTCTACTCATAAATAAAGGCTCTACTTCTTTCTCATCCTCCAACCCACCTTCAACCAATCACTGAATCAACTAAACCTCAATCTTAAATAAGCTGAAGTCGGTTGTATGAATTCTCCAGCAAACTTGATTTTGTTTCTTTATTTCCTTATTTCTTTTATCCTAGTACTTCCTTAGCAGAAGGGACTCAACATGAAACAGTTGCACAGATAAAATGCACACCAAAATAAAACTAATGCACATATGAGTTCTACTATACAAAATGAAATGGAGAGAGTCATTACTTGAGAGACCACTTAAGATGGTGTATTTCATCCTCAATGTGATCACGCTGAATTCTCAATAACTGAAGTTGCTGCAAACATGTAAAAATTGCAATTATTACACTACCACTTGCCATTACCATGTAGCAGAACATAAAACAAACTTTTAGGTTTTAAAGTAAAATGCTATAAATTCAGATAATTCATTCGCTCCATTTCTTAGCTCACAAGACCATAAAAGAAAAAGTATTTCTGCAAATAACTAGTGTTCAGAATATGGGAGAGAGGATATTTTCTTATATGAGAAACACAATTACTTCACCGCGATATTTCAATTAAAAAATATATCAAAAGACCTACAACACCAAGATACTCAGTATATTCTTACAAGTGGAGTATGGAGAGGGTGGGGAGTGTACACAGAAAATTGTCGTTGAAGTGTTCAATGTTGTTGGTGCTGGTTGTTGCCTCCTCATATGGCCTTGGACAATCCTCACCTTATGTGATAACTATTGGGCTGAGTTAGGCCCAAGGTCTGTGTTATTTATACAGTACAACAAGTCATACTCATCCCTGGATTTATTTCCCAATATTGGGTTCCCATGTTATATTGTCTACGCTCTGCATGTTCCGTCCTGGACGTCTGAAGGGTGTGTTAAAATGTCCCACATTGGTTGAGGGATGGATTATTGTCTCTTTATATATCTTAGACAATCCCCAAAGTTAGATTTAAGGGTCGAGTTAGGTCTAAGGTCTATCTCTTAACAGTTGCAAGTGAGCTGGCCAAACTGTGAGCTACTCAAAAGCTACATAATTTGTCTACTTCACAAAAATATGATGTAATTTTAGAATGTTGATGGCTGTAAGCACAAAATAAATGATTTCCAGGTGATAGGGGTTTGTGTACATCAATTTTTGAAACCCAATGTTATTATGTTAATGTGCTATTACATCTTCGGAATACTGGCAAATTTCTTTCTCAATTTTATTTGGACATGAAAATGGTCTGTCCAGAATATTGGTTTACTAGGTAAAGACATCAATTGTATACTTCCAAGACATGCGGTGCTACATAAAGTTGACAAGCACTTCAATGATCCGACCCTCATTTCACACATCAGATAGACACAGGCACAGCAAATTTCTCCATTTGCAAAGCCAAATTAAAGGTTCTTGTTGATTATGTTCTGACATATCGAGAAGTACAAGAAAACCTAATGGAGTACAGAGAATTAGTCGAAGGATATGCTTATATACCTTGCGAGTATCCTTTAGTTGCCAGAGAAGTTCAACCTCTCTCTCAAGCTCCGGAACAACAAGCATTGTTCTCCAGCCTGCTCAAACACCACAAGATCCTAAAGTCTAGAATTCAAACTTTCAAAAAAAGAAGCAAAGGAAAACAAATAAAAGAGGTATGAAGGATTTACTACAGGTTGGATATTATTATAAGCCGAGATCATGGAAAACTAGAGAGAACTAAAGGACATTAATTTTCTTTCCATACATGTAAATAGTGGTTCTTGAAAATCTCGGAATATTCTTTTAACTTCATTATTAGTGCTTAAATAAAACAGCTAGTCAATAGCTTTCGTGATCTAGTTGCTAACATGGTCACAAATAATGTAAATGCTTATCTATTATTAATTTTATTAGATTTGAAGCACAAAAGTATCACTTATCATAATTGTTCTAATATGGCTCTAACATACTGGAGGTATCAGTTGCTTATACCTAATATGATGAACTAGAAAAGGTGTGCAGCAGCAGTTTTAGAACTCACTACCAATATATGAAGTTTTAAATAAGCAACAAAGAATAAAGCAAGAAGGAGTATATGGAGTGGCGAATGCATACCCAAAACCTTTTTGCTGCGTAAGATATCACCGTAAATGTGATCTCCAACATAAAGAACCTAATTAAAGAGAACAATACTTTACATCCAGATAAGTAAATAAAATGCAGATTAAACACCATATTTAATCACCAAATTAGAAACATGAACCAAGCTCAAGATAACACCAAGTAAATCCATTTCTCCATCCTTCCGTAACTTCCTAAAGTGAAATTAGACTTCTGGCTGTTAAACTATATGCTGTCACTTTCAGCCATACTGAGTACTTAAAGATATGAATTTATGCGCTTGCACATAGTAAATCATTAACCAAAAGAAATGCTGAAACAATATAAAGTAGTAATCAAGAGAAGACTATTAAATTGATGACGATGCAATACCTGTGAGCTTGACTCAATTGAAAGTAATTTATGCAAATGGCCAACATTTCCCCCCTGAAGAGAAATTAGGAAAATATCCAGTCATTTTACACAAACCATTAAATGATACGAACTATGCAGCATGAATTATGTTGGCATCCACACCTGGAAAATTCTGCAGCCTTCTCTCAAGCTCTTTAAAGGCAATCTCAAAGAAGTGCTCCCCACCTAATGTATCGGACAAAGTCAGAACATGCACAAAATGGAGGAAAGGCAGTGGCCAATAGAAAACTAAGTTTTCTGCACTGACCTGTGCCATAGGAGTCCCATTATCAGTGTTAATAAGCATGCCACTTTCAGGTTCAACCTCAAAGAGGTTTGCACGAATTTCATCATGGAAAAAACCTGGTTTTGCACTGCATAAAAATCACATACTTCTTTGTCAGCAAGGCGATCATAACTCTACAAACAATAGCTGGAAATATAAGCAGAGACAGCCATTTGCCCTAATATGGCTGCATATGGTTGGGATCAAAAGAAGCACATGTGCATATTCTCAAAAGTTTGAAGGGAAGAAAATGACCTGCCAGTGATGACAACATCAAAGTACTGAAGCCAATCAAAACTGGAACTACATCCATCAGAGGGTTTAAGCCCACAAAGGAAGTTCATAACAATGTTTGTATAGTCCCACAAGCTGCAGACATGTAAGTAAGATCCTTGTAAAATGTAAAGAATGAATAATCATCAGTGAGATAGAATAGTGAGAAGTTTTATTGAAGGGAGACATCTGCAAGAGCATCATTACCTGTTTGTTACCAGAAAAGTAGCACGTCCGGATTCTCTAAGCATTTTGAGCATCGGAACAATTGAGGTATCCTCATTGATATATCTGATGTTGGCAGAGGCAGATAGCAAGATTATCAAATTAGTCAAACAAGCAGTGAGTTATGAGAATATACAAGACAATGAGAATAACGAGCCCATAGGTTTTGCATATTTCTAATGAAAAAGCATAGAAAATGTTCTCAATTATTCAACACTTCCACCTGTTCTCATATCTCAAGTATCCTTGTTTTGATATGAAAACTATCAAACATGTTACATGCAACCAAAGACAAGATTGGGATTACCATATCACATCCACGCAAAACATACGTAACATGTCCATATGCAACAACTAAAATGGAAAATGTTTAATGTTAAGGCCAACACCCTACTAGGGTGAAGCGTGTCTTGTTTTCTAAGGTCCACCAAATCTAACATTCCCTGGCATATGAAACCATGCACAGAGTTACTAATTACCACTCAATATGGTACATTCTCTCCAAAAACAACAAACAGTTGTTCATACCTTTTTGGATCTTTTGCAACCATCTGCTTCAAAGTGCCATCACGGTGGCACAAATCTACTGCTGCTCTAACATCCTTGTACATATGAGAGTAGCTGCAAGAGGTGTTAGCAAATAAGCATACCATGAAGCCTATACATGGACAGAATACTGCCATTAAAGCAGTAGACAGTGAAAACAAACAAGGAATATTAATAAATATAACCCAGAGGCTAACCATCTCCATAGCCCCCCCCCCCCCCCCCCCCCCNCCCCCCCCCCTCCCAGCAGTAAAACATGTCAGATGTTTCTATTGAACTCCATACAAAGACCTACAGAATCTTCCTGTAACATACCCTCAAAGACCTAGCACAATATCTGACATTCATATTTTGCAAGATTTCGGAAAAAAGAAAAAATTGTAAGCAATTCATCACATGCATGCACATACCCACCATAAATTAGCAGCAAGTTCCAGCTCAATGAAATTAGCCCAAGAATGCGAAAAAAGCAAATATTTGCATGGTCAAGATGACACATGCATATCAAATTGCCAAGGTACAAGAACTAGTCACAAATTTAGATTTTAAACATTTTCACACTTATGAGCATATATATCTTGAAACAGCTACAAAAGATGACAAGACCACCGAAAATTGAGTGAGTTGAAAGATAAAACATATCTATAAAACAAGCTGAACTAGAATATATCACTTATTGAAGATACATCTATGGGACATCTTTATTTTAGAAATATAATTCCTTCCATAAATTTACTACGGGTAAGAGCTACAAAAACAGAATAGCTAGCATTAGAAGAGAACTGAAACTAGATTTGACCACAAGCTTCTTTTGTTTCGAGCATATCCCGTGATAGATTGGTAGATATATTTGTGCAAAACTTCTGTTAATCTGTGTTTACACCTCTAGCTAATGGAAAAGAAAAATAAATGACGAGACAAACGTAAAATAATTGCATGCAAAGTCGCATTATAGAAGACATTGGAAGAGACACAGATAGACATTACTGTCCATAAGGCTAAAAAGAGTACTGGTTACTCTCTTACTCTGCATCTTTGGGAACTTTTCCAGGATTTTTGTCCTTGAAGTCCACCAACTGAGCGAATAAGTAGGCTTCAGCAAGAGAGAAAAGGGTATCAATAAGTGCATAGTCAGGTTCATCAAATGAATCCCGAAGCAAGGTATTGCCATAAGTAGCGACTTTATCTTCCTTTGAAAGCTCTCTAAATCCATGATAAGCTACTTTCACATATTTGTGTCGGTCCATCTGTTACATGAGCAAGCAGAAAAAGGAAGAATAGTTAAATAAGAAAGAAATGAAACAACAATCATAGCGAGGATGAAGTAAAATTAATGATTAAGACAGGAAACAATTCAATGCAAGGACAAAGTGGCGACAAACCTTTAATATATTCCCCCTCTTCTTATCAAGAACTAAACCTCTGACCATATAGCTCCAATCAAATGACCATTCCAACAGCTACACAACACACAACGTGGTGAAAAATCTCCCAGTTATCACTTCATACATCAGTAACAATAAAAAAAAAAAAGGAAAACCCAGATTCAATAGCCAAATAATCTGTCAGCACATGAAATAAATGAGCCGTAATTTTTTTACGGCAATCAGCTCTCGACAATGTATCCCAAAACAAATAATTGCTTTAACACCAAAGACAGAATTATGTCAAACATTCAATTTCTAAATCAACCTTTTCAACTCAACATTATGCATAGTAAATAACATTATACCAATATCACACTCAGGTCATTGAAAGCCACAATTAATGATGATGCACATATAAACTGCATTGTGCATAATATCCATAAAATTAGATGAACAGTCTTATAGTGCAACTGCCAAAGGAATAAATGCAGATTGAGACAACTAACTAGCACATAAATATGCCTCATCAATTTCTATTTTGACTTTTCCTTATACAAGTATTAATAGTACCTCGGCAGGGTATCCTAAATCATAAACAAGCTTTCTGACAGTGCCTTCATATGCAAGAGATTCAAAAGTCTCAGGTTTGTACTGTGCCAGTGTGTAATCCATGTCAAATCCAACAGCAACTATACTTTTCATGTTTAAGGACCTGTTACAGAATATCTGCTTTCCTATGACAATATCACACCCTCCTTCGGGAGATGACCATATGCATGAACGCTGACCACCAATGGCACCATTTCCCTTCTCAAACAGCGCTGCCCTGGTATCTGCACCAATGCCATCCATTGTACAACTTGTATGTAACTGATCTCTCCCTGAACAGTAATAATGAAAATTAGCTAGTAGGCGATAGTATATGAGAATGTCGAATTCCACAACAAATCTGAAAATTGCAGCATGCACAGAGCTTCCTGTTCAATGCTTGAGGAATAGGAAAAGCATCACGAACTCGCAGAGAAAACTCAAACAAGAAAAGATGTTTTGACCAATCCAATGTTGGTTCCTATAAGACAAGGCCAAAATCTATCCTTAGAGATGAGAGTTATAGAGATGGCACCCATGAAGAGTTGCATATCATCTCCTGGCCTTTGATTACAATCATTCAGTTAAGGCCTTTCTTCATAAAAACTCATTATGGTATTCATCAACTGCCAGTTTAGTTGGTTTATCTATTAGATTGCATAAGTTTATAGTAATCATTGCTCAAACACTGTATGCTAATAAGATACTTTCTTTATAAAAAAAGGTTGAAAAGAGAAAATTGTTGATTTAAATGCAGACTACCAGAATTACATTCTCCGCAAATTTATTATTAACATTAAAAGAGACAAGACCATTCACCACAAAGAGGAATTAACTCTCCAACTTCAGCTGCATCTAACATAACTATTTGAAATTCTGAATGTCAATTTCCACCCACATAAGGCAACTTCGATATAACAGTAACAAACACCAGACTCATCGGCACCCAGAGGCGTATCCAAGATTTTGAGATGATGGGTGCACTATTATGAAAAGGTAGATCTAAGATATAAACTTGATATGTATAATGTTTAGGTTCTTATCACTGAAAACCATTAAATTTTTAAAATTATAGGTCCAATTTTTTTTATCTATCCAAACCACTTAGAGAGGCGTTACCCAATTTTAGAAAGGAAAATAAATAAAAGATTCAAATTTCTAGCCTCACTTAGAGAGGTGCACCCAATCATCATCGCACGATATTATATGATACTTCAAGTGTGGGTTCACACATCTATGTTTAAATATTTATTAGAAGTATAACACTACCATATATGGTTTTAGGAGGAGAGTATGGGTTCACGTGAACCCGGTGACCCCTCCTGGATNTACTTTTTTCTCAAATTATTTTCAAGTTCTAAGACTAAATATCAATTAACATAAATATTATAATAAAACACCTATGTCAATTATTATTGCTCAAATGAAATATAAAATTTAAAAGAGAGAAGTTTTCAAAACACTTCTAAACTTGTGTGAATTATTAGTTTTATCTCCGAACTATTGACAGCCTTAAAAACACCCCTTTACTTGACTAACTGAACTTTAATACACCCTTGATCTTGCAACATGAGTGAAATACACCCTTAAATTCTCGTCAAGTGTAGAAGTTTCAACACTTCTCTCGGCTTTTTATTAAGATTCTCATGCTCCTGCAAGAGTTTGAGAGTCCAGAGGCATATCCAGGATTTTGAGATGATGGGTGCACTATTACGAAAAGGTAGATCTAAGATATAAACTTGATATGTATAATGTTTAGGTTCTTATCACTGAAAACCATTAAATTTTTAAAATTATAGGTCCAATTTTTTTTATCTATCCAAACCACTTAGAGAGGCGTTACCCAATTTTAGAAAGGAAAATAAATAAAAGATTCAAATTTCTAGCCTCACTTAGAGAGGTGCACCCAATCATCATCGCACGATATTATATGATACTTCAAGTGTGGGTTCACACATCTATGTTTAAATATTTATTAGAAGTATAACACTACCATATATGGTTTTAGGAGGAGAGTATGGGTTCACGTGAACCCGGTGACCCCTCCTGGATACGCCTCTGTCGGCACCAACCTTCTCAACTTTCTTTGGGTAGTGGAAATAGTACTATAGATATTAACTTAGGCACTGTAGGAAAATAACAAGGACCATGAGTATACTTTTGAATGAATTGACTCTTCCTAGGACTAAAATCTTAATATTTACCTTTAATCCCACTTGTAAACCAATTCAAAGACCAGGTTTATGCCCCAATGTGTAAGCCTACACTCCAAGATATTGAATACCTATATTTCACCAAAGTGAATTTTACTTATTACAATCGAACTCCTATTGTAAATATGAGCCAAGCTAACCTATTAAGCGGAATTGTCTCTTCTCGATCAACTATTCAAGAAGCATAGCCTCAGAACAGTGCTCGTAAGCAGCCATAACAAAGACAAGAAAGTGAAACTGATAGATCATAAACTTAGTCACTTCAAAAGAACATCAAAGTTACACTGAAATTGTGAGGAAAAAAAGCCTTCAACTCGACACAATTTACTTTCCTAGATAACAGAACCAAAATAGTTCAAGCTGAAATCAGCAGAAAATCAAAATTCTCAACACTATGAACTTTCCCAGCCTTAAAGAAAGAGAGATCAATTACCATAAAATTTCCACAACATTACAAATGATATTTCTCAACTCACGAGTGAAGTCGTCATATAGAACCCAGTCAACAAAAAAGCATGAAAGGGACCGCACACCACCACTAAGTACATTTTCTTAGAAAAACAGTGTTTAGTTAGCTGTTGAAAGTAAATGCAATGAATAGTAAAATACAACAACTTCTACAATCACAAACCGAGTTAAGCAAGTAAAAACGTCACCAACCTTTACGACAAACCGATTTCCCTCTGTTCAGAAAATGATCGGAACTGAAAATCCCCAAATGGAAATGAAAACTTCTAGTAAAAGATGAAACCAGTTGTTTCGGAGGAGAGAATACAGAAAGACAGAGAGAAACTGAACGCTTTGGAATTCGCATCTTCGACTTAAATAGCCATTTTGGGGATTTAAAATTGGAATCAAATGCCGCGTGTAGCCGAAACTTATAAGTATTCGAACGGGTTGTTTCTGATGACGATGAAGATGCTATTAATATGCTTATAGAATCACAACAATTTGCCCCCTTCATACATTAAACATCCATACAGTATGTATCTATCTATCTATCTATATTCTATACAAGTGTATTCTTCTTCTTCTACTACTGTATACAACTTTTTCCTGATTAAACAATGGTTCTTTCCGGATTACAGGAATTGAATTCCATTTCCCATTTCTACACGGAATCGGATTCCCACAGTATTTTGAGGTGACGTGACGTGATGCAACGGTGAGTTGCCACGTGTCTAGGGTTCAGTCACCGGAGATTGACCGGAAAATTGGAGCTTAAAAATGGCGGAAGAGCAATTTTAGCTTAGGGGTAGGGATGTAGACAGGTGAAATTTTCAGTGCCATTGCAATTTTTGAGGCGACCGTTTTTTTTCCTCATTATATATACTTCTCAAGAATTTACCGCGGTAATATACAGTAAGAATATTCCCCCACTGTATATTGGTCGGAGTGGTAATTTTTTTTTTTTACCTAATTAAAGTTTTATAAATGATTTTTTTTTGTTTATCATCGAAATATTTGATACTTATATTAGAGTTTGATTAATTTAAATTTCATTTTATAGGATAAACTTAAGAGAAACTATCAATATTTTTTTCATATTCATGACTCTAATTGAGACATTTAGTTAAAAGGAGAAATAACATCATTTGTTCTACCATTTTATTTGATGACAAAAAGTATTATTTAAATGATTTTTTTAGTATTTTATTAGTAATTTATATACGAAATTTAGTACTCACAAAATAATAAAATACTTCCTTTTGTCTCTATGCAACATTTTTAACTGGCAAATGAGTTTAAAATGAAGATTTTTTAATAAAAAAATTATTTTTGCTGTCAAACAATAGTTATTCATTATTAATTTAGCATATGAATTAAAAATAGTAAATGATAGAGGTAATTTTACCAAATCACTAGCTATAAGTTATTTTAACATTGAAAAATGAATATTATTTAATAGCAAGGGTAAGATAAACACAAAATAGTAAATTATTTCATTGATTTTATAAAATAGACAAATATTGTTGAACATCTTAAAATAATATAAATATATAATTGATAACTAAAAATAGACGGAGAGAATATTACTATTTAAAATAAGTCATAAATATATAAATTATATTTACATAAAAAAATCAATCATGCTAAAGTAAATTTAAAAGAAAATATGACACGTGAATTGAGGATAAAGATGGTATAAATTTTTGGCAAAATATTCTACGTCAAGAATATTAGTACTTACAATACTGTTATTAACTTATTATTGAAAAAGTTTCTTATCAAGAAAGTACTCTTAGCATAATTATTTTGGTATTCCCTGTGTTCCATAATTAAAAATATTTGTCTCACATTACTTTATTACATATTAAATTAGAATATTAAATTTTTCTCATTTTCCATCTATAATTAATATGACTTTTCTGTCTACAATTAATATGACTTTTGAAAGTTTAAACAAGTTTTGGTACTCTTTCTATCCTATATTAGATGAGCATCTTACTAAAAATATTTATCTCATTTTACTTGATCACTTATTAAATCATGATAGAATTAATTAATTTTTTTTCCTTTTTACCACAATAATTAATATGACCTTTGAAAGTTTAAGCAAATTTTGAAGAACCAACAATTTCTTAGTTCAGGAGGCAAATTATTATGAATAAGGGTAAAATAGTAAAGTTGATTAATCTATTAATATTTTTTTAGTCACCTTATAAAATAGAAAGTGTCCATCTAATAAGAGTTGGACGGAGGTTTTAAGTTAATCATCATTATCTTCTTAAATGTTTTATTTTTCACAGTTTGTTCCCCTATGTTTTTTGGCTAAAAGTTGTAGATTAAAATATTACTATTTACATTGCATTTCACGTGGAAAAATTAATCACCTTTCAAAAGCATTAAAGCAAAGCCCATTCGTTCCTTTTTGTTGTCAAATAATTAGCAACACAAGTCATTATCTAATTAAAAACAAGGTAGAATCTTTTTTTAAAAAAATAATACGCCACTAGCTGGAATTAATATTAGACTAATAATTTAAATTGCTATTTAAGAATTAGACATGTTGCTTCATGGAAAAAGAAAGATTTGTGCACTAAAAATTACTTACTATTTTAGCCAAATTTATGTGATACGATTATAATTTGGTGAGTCTAATTAAAAAATTAAAATGTTTTAGAAGTGTTATAAAAGTATTTAAAAGATAATTCAAATTATTATGTAATTTCTAAATATATGATTTTATTTTAAAACTTTTGAATATTTGATGTTGATCATATTTTCTTACCAAATTTAACTCTTGTACTCCGAACTCTGGAAGTTGTATTTTATATAAATAAAAAGAACCTAGAGAGATAGTTGACTACGATATTATTATTTTGAAACAATTTTTGGGTTATGGAGGGGGAAAGAGACTTTACCAACTTGAATCTCTATCCTTATCTAAGCTACATCAAATTAATGTATATTAATTAGTTATAATTTATGTTTACATTTTACCATTTTACACAAAATATGTTATTGTTATTGTTGTTAATTGATTATAACTTATAAAAAAATTTAATTAATATATATATTCTATACTTTGCTTAATCACTTTCGTTTCTTCATGACTTCATATGTACAAAGCACATATACCTTTCTTATAACTAATGACTTATATGTTTGTTATTCTTCTAACAACTTATATATATATCGCATGATACAACTTAAATAATACAAAATCACCGAAAAATGGTACGTACATTGCTTAATTAATTATCTTTTTTTTTCTTTTACATATTATAATAACTATATATATCTATAATATTTGATTATATTTTTTGTATATGTGAAGGGAAATCAAGTGAGTTATGATGAAGTTGATCAAATAATGGTAGAGGCATGGGGAGGAAGTGGTGGATCAGAATGGAATTACAAGTTTAAAAGTCCAATTATAGAGATATTGATAAATCATGGAGAAGTTATAGACTCCATCATGTTTATTACTATGAATGAACAAGGAGATAAAATAGAATCACCAAGATTTGGTGGCAATGGAGGTCGAAGAGACAAGGTACATATTTATTTTCGGTATCTTCACACAAATAGCCAAACATATTTACTGTTTACTTTTCTAGCTGATAGACACATAGTTTAAATGATTATACACATATAATACATCCACTCACTATTTTTAAGTTTAACCCATTGGGTGAATGACTATTTAAGTTGATTCTTCTTTATTTTCATGATTGATATATTCATTCTCAATATTTCTTATCATCATTGCAACTAAATCAATTTATTTTCTAGCCTTCAGGTTATCTTATCATCAGACTTGATTTTTATAAATTATGAAAAGATAAGTCAATTTGATATGATAGTGATTTTATTTAGTACAAGAACATACTCTATATGTGTATAGCTATATATTAATTATTTGACCAATATATATATAAATATATAAACATCCTTCGAGTCAAAGATGTTTTTCATCTTCAACAAAGAAGATTCAATCGAATTTTTTCATTTAAAATTAATTGCTATTATATAGAAGGAGTAAAATAAATTATTTTGTATGTATAAAAGTTACTGAATTCCCTTGATATAAGAGAACCTTTTAATGCAACAAAAATTATTCAAATTACTTTTCCTTAGGCCACAAATTTCAAATTCTAAATGTAATTTTCATGCATTTTTCGAGATCTTCATTAAAATTTCTAACTCTGCTACTGTTTTAACTGATGCGTAATAATTTTTCTATTAATGACAGGTTGTTATTGAGGCGGCTCCCTTGGAATTTTTGAGAGGGATCAAGGGCACATATGGAAATCACGGTGGCAAATTGGTTGTAAAATCTCTAAGTTTTATAACAAATGGAAAGAATATTTATGGACCATTTGGTAAAGAGGCTGGTGGGACTCCATTTTCATTTGTGATGAAAGAAGGTGGAGCTATTGTTGGATTACATGGGCGAGCTGGCTTGTACCTCGATGCTATTGGTATTTATTTGAAGAAACTAACTTCACCAAAAAAAGATGAGGAAAAACTTGAGCCAAGTGAACCAATGGTGGAAGAAATTGAAATTCATGACGTACATATATTACCTATTGTCTCTCTTATTATGAGTTTTTTTATGTGGAATTAGACCTATTAGTAATGTCGTTTTATCTGTCAGATAAGTAGAATTTGCCGCTAGTGCGCTAAATCTTGAACCGATCTTACCAAGGGTTACAAATTCGACCAATTGAACCTTCTAGAACTGTCTCTCTTTAAGAACCAAAATGATTTCATTTGTGCATAAAGACTTAAATTTGATAGGGAACCCTAGACACATGGCAACACATGAGGTTAGTTTTGCCTATACTCCCTAATAAAATGACGTAGTTGAACGAAAAATCAAATCCTTAAGAAAATAATAAACTCTATACTTTTAGGCTCAGATCTTTCTGAAAAACTTGTGAGTGTGTGTGGGGGGTGGGGTAAGTTGTATATTTGAAGATGCAACCTCTAGAAAGAAGATATCCTTTTGCATGCACTTATTCATCATGTCTCACCAACACCCAACTAAATTTTAGTTCTTTTTTATTTTATCGTTTGTGTTAACCCAAATTTGACTTTTTCAAATAGTTAGGACAAGAAAACTTTCCCGTTAAGTCAATATTTACACTAAATCAATATATGCATGATATGTATTTGCACATAAACCTCTTTCAGTACTTAACATATATACTCCTACACGTTATTTAATTGTTTAACCATAGTAAATTAAATAAATTGATGTAAATATCAAGTACAGAGTTTTTACACCGATCTTAATGAACAAATAATTTTAACTTCACATTTTGCATACACAGAAAATGGATGTGATGAAGACTATTGTGCCAAAAAGTGCTGGACCTTGGGGTGGATGTAGTGGAAAAGGTTGGGATGATGGAGTATTTTTTACTATAAAACAAGTGCAAGTTCATGAGGCTTTACATAGCTCAGCTATATCAGCAATTCAAATTGAGTATGAAAAGAGATTAGATAAAACATCAGTTTGGTCACAACTTCATGGTCTTGAACCTGGGGCAAAAATAACTACAAAGGTATGAATTTATCCTTTGTTGTTAGTGAATCGTCTCGTATTTATCCTTCCCACTAATAGAGGTCCTATGTTGTTGTGGTGGACTCCAAGTGTACATAATTGTACTTGAGATTTTCACCTCGTACAAATTTTTGTTCAATTCTTTCGTATTCATTGGATTTTTTACCATGTTCAAGAATCTCATTTTTTTCACTTCGCTCTGAAAAACAACAAGGAAAAATTTAGTCATATTTTCATGTGCAAAAGACTCTATTGTCCGCCTCTTTTCGGATGATAAATCTTTCTTAGAAAACGGAGTGTGCATCTAAAGAGTATTTGAATTGAATTTGAGATACTAATGCATGTTCTTCCCAAATTCTCTGAGAAAAAGGTCCAAATTTGCCCTCCAACTTTTGACTGTGATTTAAAACTACCCTAATAATAAACATGTAGAAAACAAGATATTTTCTCTAATAATGAGGGTAATATACATTAGACTAAAATCTAATAAAACGCATATCGAGTTGTTCAATTTCGAATAATATATGAGTAACTTTGATCATTTTCTGTAATTTGAATGTAGATGGGTGGATATAAAGGACTCATATAATCAATTTGAAATCGAAATATAATTGATTATTATTATTATTGTGAAGGGAGAAATATTTTTAATTTTTTTTCGATGAATTTGATATGCAGATAAACGTTGATGGTACTGATGAATTCTTTATTGGAATCGAAGGATATTATAGTCCCGTGGATCAAAATGGGGGCCAAGACACAATAAGACAAATTACATTTTATACAAATAAAGAAAAATATGGACCTTATGGAATTGAAATTGGAACTTATTTTAGCTCCTCAGCAGCTAGAGGGAAAATTGTTGGTTTTCATGGAAAAAGTGGTGTTTTCTTGAATGCTATTGGTGTCCATATGGAATATTTCTAATTTCTCTTCATGTGTAAGATCTTCAATAATGTGAAAAATAGGAGGAATAAAGACTATAATATATTATATGAACGTCAGGTGATCCTGACGTTATATATATTGACAATAAGTTATATTGAGACTCTAATTCTCTAACAAAAAGTATGTTTTGGCTCATCAAGTGATAGTAGGATATCAATTCCATTTTATTCTCCTTATCATAATATATACTCAAGCTAGCTACACTTTTGAGCAATGATATTCTAGTAATTTTTTTTTGAACCTGTACTTGCACGAAAGTGTCCTCCGATTTGATTCATCTATAATTCAGTCATTACGTACGTGCCATATATATATTCCAATCAAGACAACTAAAATAGCTAAATATAAGCTCCATCGATGTTCAAAACTTGTAATAATATTTGACATTACTTAAACTAAAATATATACAATAAAGACAATATAATAAACAACTAATATGGAACAGAAGGAGTATGCTCAGTAGGATCAGTAAAACATAACAATAGCATTCATGATACCAAAGGTAATCATTGTCCATGATAAATCCAAATCTCATAAATATAAATATCGAATACCAGATAAAAAATTCAAAAAGGATAAACACTTCTAATAACCTTTTTAGAAATATTCCATATGAACACCAATAGCATTTAAGAAAACACCACTTTTCCCATGAAAACCAACAATTTTTCCTCTAGCTGCTGAAGAACTAAAATAAGTTCCAATTTCAATTCCATAAGGTCCATATTTTCCCTTATTTGTATAAAATGCAATTTGTCTTAATGTATCAAGGCCTCCATTTTCCTTCACTAGACTATAATATCCTTCAATTCCAATCAAGAACTCGTTTTCACCATCAACATATATCTGCATATCGATTTCACACACAAAATAAAAATAAAAATTAAATGAACAAATAAATTACATCGCGATTTCAAATTCGAAAAAACTCATACCTTTTTAATAACATTGTCATGATTTCCAGCTCCAATACCAAAACCACCATGAAGTTGTGACCAAACTGACATTTTGTCTTTCTTTTCATACTCAATTTGAATTCCACATATAGCTGAAATTATTGTGTTCATATAAATATGTACTTGTTTGATAGTACAAAATACACCATCATCCCAACCTTTTCCACTATATCCTCCCCAAGGTCCGGGGCTTCGCGGTTGAATACACTTCATCACGTCCAATTTCTGTACGTAAAATGATGTTATTAGTAAAAGCACGTAAAGTAACTGAACTTTATCCACTATAACACATGTACGTACATTGGGGAACTCGTGAGGACTTTCTTCAACTTTAGGTTGTTTTAATTGTTTTATTTGTTCAGGTGGTGTGACATTCTGCAAATAAACGCCAATAGCATAAAGGAACGCTCCAGAACGTCCATGGAATCCCAGAATCGCGCCATTTACTTTCAACACGAGTGAAAACGAGGTACTTCCCACCTCGTTCCCACCAACCGGTCCATAACACTTCAGATTAGTCGAAAAATAGAGAGATTTTACAACCAAATTGCCAACATAATACCCCAGTTTGCCTCTGATACCTGTCAAATATTCTCCAGGGGCATTTTCAATAGTAACCTGACAAATGAGACAATTTTGACTTGTAGTACTTTTCAGTATAGTTTTCAAAAATCGAAGAATCTATGACAAAATTCATAGTACGTGTTTTGAGTTTTGACTATCGTATTCTTTGAACTACTTCAAATAAATTGTGACTATATGTTTACTAGTCAAAAAAAAAATTGTCATACCTTAGTTTTTCTATAACCCCCATTGCCACCAAATTTTGGTGAATCAATTATACCTTGTTGACCAATTGTTCTGAAAATAATGGAGTCTATAACATTATCACCATGAGCTATTAGTATCTCTTTAATGGGATTTGTGAGCTTGTAATTCCATTCTGATCCACTTGTGCCTCCCCATGGTTCAATCAACATTAACTTTGCTTGATCATAACTTGGTTGATGATATTCCTTCATAATTAAACGTAGTTAATCAAACTTAGCTCTTACATAAAATAAATTGAAAAGGACAAAATAAGGGGAAGTTTGGAGTTACGATAAAGTTATTTATGTGTGACTTGTGTGTCACAGATTCGAGTCGTGGAATCAGTCATTGATGCTTGGTTAATGGTCATGCTAGACTGTACTTTCACTCTGTATAAATGTGAGATACTTTGTGCATCAGATTGCTCTTTTATTATCAGAAATCGCTCAATTTGCCATTAACAAATCATATCGGATATGCCTTTTGCCATTAAGGGTTACATAAAATAGGGGACATCACGTTTTCAAATTCATCCATTTTAACATTTTACTATAATTTAATATTATCCTCATATTAGAGCTTTGTTTGGAATAGAAGGGCTAAAACAACACTTTTTCCTAACGGCAGGGGTAAGTTGTCCTAGTCTGACATGTAGACACTTAAATTTGTACAAAAATTGAACAAGTAGACACGTATCCTACTTGGCGTCCTATGTGGCAATTCACGCCCTACACAACATCCTACGTGGTGTCCGTTTTATGTCATATAAAATTGGAGGATATAGATGTCTACTTATGCACACCCAAAGTTGAAGGACATATATGTCGACTGAGACCAAGTTATGTCATATTCATGTATTATGTTATGAAATGAAAAATAAGAAAAAACAACAGCACAACTATAACATAGTTTGCAATGAAAATAAAATAGAAGTCAGGTTACGTACCATTTTGTTAATTATCAGCTATTGTTTTTTCCACCAGATAACAATATGTGTTAAGAGAGTGACAATTAGGAAAAAAACTATATATATATAATGTGCATACATGAATGAACCTGGCAACTGTAAAACCAAAGGTTTACATTAAAAGTAGAGCCAGGGAGATGAAGAGTTGATACTACGAATAATGATCACGCATTAACATATATCATGATCAGATAAATCATATATTGCAACGTCTCGTATTTATTATCGATCAGAATTGGACCATAACGGAATTTTTTTATATACCAACACCAATACTATAATATCAGATTGGGGCGGAAGATCAGAATTAGAAATGATAGAAAAATTATTACAAATAAATGTTATGTTAAGGTACATGACAACACTAATTAATCCTTTAAATTGTATATTGCTATGTACTTTATATATAAATAAGGTGAAATGGAAACACAGAAGTAATGAAAATATCCTTAAACTCGGTGTGAACTATTAGTTTTATCCCTGAAGTTTAAACTCTCGATCTTGCAACATGACAATTTTATCTGTCGTATATATATGTTGCTGTTGGCCGGCACTTTTCGTAATTTACTCTGCAGAATTGATGTGTTTATTGTATTGTCACGTTATATTAGGCAAACATATTATCCATTTTCATGTACACAAATATAATAAGTGTTAGTTAAAACAACTTATATTAGGCCGGCACCTCTCATTATGTTTCATCTTTTTGTCTTCGATCTGCTGTCTTCCTTGTATAAAACAACTTCTCTGTATATCAATCGAGAAGTAAACTAAACGAAATTCGCCATGAAACTAATTTTGATCATATTATTCTTATTTATTTCTCTTATTCTATCTTCCATCGCTACGAATAGCACAAACATTGTTACATGTTTGATGAATTACAATGTTAGTAACTTCTCTGTTTACAAAACAGGGGATGATGGTAGTTATTACTCTAACTTACTTGATTTTTCTATTCAGAATCTCCGTTTCGCGGAGTCATTCATGCCTAAACCAATGGTTATTATTGTACCGGAGAGTAAGGAGCAGCTAGTGAGCAGTGTTATGTGTTGCATACGAAGTTCGTATGAGATTAGAGTAAGGTGTGGAGGACATAGTTATGAAGGGACTTCATCGGTTACCTTGGAGGGTGGTTCGTCGTTTGTGATCATTGATTTGATGAAATTAGATGATGTTTCGTTGGATTTGGAGTCAGGAACGGCTTGGGTGCAGGGTGGAGCTACGCTAGGTCAGACTTATTATGCAATCTCCCGAGCAAGCAATGTTCATGGATTTGCAGCTGGTTCTTGTCCAACTGTGGGCGTTGGTGGACATATTTCCGGGGGTGGTTTTGGTTTTTTGTCAAGAAAGTATGGACTTGCTGCTGATAATGTGGTGGACGCGCTTCTAGTTGATGCAGAAGGAAGGATATTAGACCGCGAATCCATGGGAGAAGATGTGTATTGGGCGATTAGAGGTGGTGGTGGTGGAATATGGGGAGTCATATATGCTTGGAAAATCCAATTGCTCAAAGTACCTAAGATTGTCACTAGTTTCATACTCTCTAGGCCTGGATCCAAACGTAACGTGTCTCAACTAGTTCACAAATGGCAACTAGTTGCACCAAAATTAGACGATGAATTTTACCTATCTGTCTCCATTAGAGGCATTGCTAGTAGAGGAATTCATGAAATGAATGCCCAATTCAACGGATTTTACCTAGGTCCAAGAACTAAAGCCATTTCCGTCTTGAGCAATGCCTTTCCTGAATTGAGCATTCAAAAACATGACTTCAAAGAAATGAGTTGGATCAAGTCCATACTTTTCTTTTCTGAATTAGATAACACTTCCAACGTCTCCCTTTTAAAACAACGCTACTTTGAGAAAAAATCATACTTCAAAGCCAAGTCGGACTATGTTAAGACTCCAATTTCAATGGATGGCATAATGACAACTCTTGATGTACTTGAGAAAGAGCCAAAGGGACACATTATATTGGACCCTTATGGTGGAGTAATGGAGAGAATTAGTGAGGACGCTATTGCTTTCCCTCATAGAAAGGGTAACCTTTTTGGAATTCAATATCTAGTAGAGTGGGGAAAAAAGGATAATAGTATCACCAAGAGCAATGCGTACATAGAGTGGATAAGGGAGTTTTACAATACAATGGCACCCTTTGTTTCAAGCGCGCCTAGGGCAGCTTATGTCAATTACATAGATTTGGACCTTGGAGTGATGGACAACTTATTGATAAATACTAATGCTGGCCATGCAATGGAGAGAGCTCGCGTTTGGGGTCAAAAATATTTCTTGAATAACTATGATAGGTTGGTCAAGGCTAAGACAATAATTGACCCGCTAAATGTTTTTCGACATCAACAAGGCATCCCTCCCATGTTCGCCACAATACAAGAGCGTAACTATAGTATCGAGTGAGTTTATAAGTTGGTGTACTAACTTGCAAGCACGATCACTTCTCTAGGACAAATTATTGGGAAAAACATTGTTAGTTTGTCTTAAATTTTCCTCTTGGTTGTATCAACAAGGTTTATATATATTTATATACTAATGAGGAGTGAAGACAATAATACACTTCAAATTTTTTTTGAATGATTTATTTGATGAAAATTGTTTTTGTATGGATCAAGTACGTGAAAAATTTATTTTAATATCAGGTGACAACGAAATTTGAACCTAAGACATTTATATGCTATTATATTATAGTAGATTTACTGCATGTGCATTGCAAGTGTATGCCTAATCTTGAGATTCTTATAACCCTTTAATAGTATCCAAGCGTGCAACATTGGTTTTGAACATTCGTATTTGTGTGACCAAGAATTTGAGGCCGAAGTTTATGATAATTTGTAAGTACCTAATTGAATTTGAATCATCTTAAGCTATTAGAGAAATAATACTATCATTTATTTAATTAGATGTATCTTCAACTTTTTTTCTAAGTGGAAGACACAATTTCAACTAAATATTATTCAAATGGTAGTTTGAAAATTATGGTAATAATATTCTATTTCTTGATTCTTCTAATACAAACCATAACCATTAACAAATTGGGGATGTAGCTCAAATGGTAGAGCGCTCGCTTTGCATGCGAGAGGCACGGGGTTCGATCCCCCGCATCTCCATTTTTTCTCTTTTTTTTTTTTTGGGACATAACTTATTTATTTAACTAATTTTCCCATTTTATAACTTGTTATGAAATGATATTTTAGGAAAAGGACAAATACAGTACCAATACCGTTGCGTTTCAACCACCATGACTCCGCCGAGTATCACCCTTATCCCTTCCTCCACCACAACCACCATCCCTCCGACGCCCCTGAAACCACCGCCGTCGGTGCAGCAACCACTGCCGCCGCTCGAAGCAAAGTTTTTCAACCGTAGAAATGCCGTCGTTTGGCTCTCACTCATTGCTCCTCTCACTCATCCTGCCTCCGCTCTCTCCTTCGGCATATGTACTTACTTATCTCGAGTTTTTTTAAAATTGAAATTAAGCATAATTCTAACTGAATTTTTTTGGTTTGCAAAAATGTTCTCAGCAGGACCAAAAGAATGGCTAAGAGATCAGAAGAAGAAGACTGCGAAGTACCTTTTGGCTCCAATCGAGGCTTCTAGAAACATCCTCCGATATGCTAATCTCTTACTTAGTACTAACATACTGTGTATTTGAAATAGCCTCTTTTTTTTCTTTATAATACTGCAATTGGTGAACTTAATTAGTTGCTTTGTACTTGACAGCTAGAACTGAACCGGAATTTGGTGAAAAGGAACTTGAAGAAGTTCAGAGCTTATTGAGATCTGCTGCAAGGGATTGTGTGCCTCAAGAGAGAAATTCCTTCGTTCAGTTTCAATCAAAATCAGGAGTTGAGGTTTGAGTTTTGATTTCTGATTGAATCAGAATTTACCAGCTTCTTGTTGATTTTGATGGAATTTTTAATCACATTTTAACCAGTGAGTACTTATTTGAGTTAAATTGCTAATGCACTTATTTCTAAGCCAAGTGAACTACTGGTTTGACTTCGCGTATTGAGCGTTTTGCTAAGCATAGCCAGTCTCGAGTTTTAATAAAAAAGGATGTGGTAGGTTGATGTGAAAATAATCAACAATGAAAAATGATCTAATTATGGAATTGAATTGAGTTGCATGTATACCATATACAGATGATTCATATGCCTGATCTCAATTGTTGTAGTTGATTGATTGAGTGCATAAGTGGTGTGGACATGTTACTAGTTTCTATTACATGAAAAAAAATAAAAAATATAATCAGTCTCTATTCTAGATTGTGTTCTATGATAATGCAATTTTTTAGAGTGGTGTGTTAGAGAGGGAGACGAGAAGCTGTGGAAACAAAGTAAATAATTAAGCAAAAAAGAGTTGTTATGATTCACTCTATTTTTTGGTTCTTTTATCTTTTTGGCCTATGTGTGTGTTGTTTGTGGCTCATATGAAAAATTCCTAATTCTCAGGTTTGCACTTTCCAGTTGGTTGTGAAAAATGCTTCTTCTTTGCTTCCTGACAAGGACCCGGTAAAGTTAGCAGCTGAAGCCAAACTTATTGATCTCATAAGGTAGCCTGTAAAACTTGTTGTGACCGATTTATCTTGTATGTTGAGCTATAAACACTTCAAGAAGTAGGTTGATCTCTGTACATATAAGGTGGAAGTTGTCTTAGCTGTTTATTAGCCGATGTTCTAGAATATGTTTTTGTTATAGTAGCTTGGTTTTTGTCCACATATCGAAGCAGCTAATCTTATTTTCAATAGCTGCTGGTGCCTAAAAAATCTGGGTTGGGATATTTCAAATTACGTGTTACCATAGAACTATCCTTATACTGATTTAATTTCTAAAAGGATATGGAAAGAGTGTACATTCATTGCCTGTTTTCCATATTTCACGTGCTCTGGAGACGTTAAAAGTCAGTCTTGAGTTATCACAATGACACATCTATGCATGCGTGTGTTGGAGAGATTTGACATAAATTATTTGACACAATACTTTCTGTATTTCATGTGGGTGCAGGTCTTTTGCTTCTCTCAGTGACATGGCAAATGAATTCGATGTGCAAGTTGCTTCTAATAGGTATAATTAGTGATATGCAACAATTTCTATTTGTACTCTTCTCAAAATTTGTGTTGATTTATTTTAAGCAAAGTTTTACATTTTATAAGACTGATAAACATGATAACAAGTTAGATATTTCATGTTTGATTCGTCCCCCGTCTTTTGATCGTACCGTCTTATGGCATGAACATGCTATTTTTTTTTTAAACAGACAAAAGGTTGCAAATGCTCTCATGGATACAGTGACCTGTCTGGACAACTTTGAGCAAGGCGTCAAGGAATGCCTTGAAGTTTGATTATCCTTATTCAAGTCAAAGAAGGAACAGGATGAATTTGGCATTTGCCAATTTGGCAGATGCTTTTATCCTTTACTTTTGGGACGGGCAAAAAGGAAAACTTCAATAGGTTGTATCATACACTTAATGTTAAATATTATTCTTTCATTGTTTTGATATTCTCCTGTTAACTTCTCTTTACTTCAATCACTATTAGTTATAGTTAGCAGACCTATCTTCACTTTCATTGAAATTACTGCAGTAATCTTGGATTCAAGTATGACAGTAGCACTAGCTCCTAAGTTGCATACTATGCAAAGAACATGCTTTTCGTGCAGCCAATAGTTCACTCTCACAAAACTTCTCTATTTCTTAGTCACCATTTGGTCATACCGCCTGTATTGCTCAGATCTTCCAAAAGTGCCGTCACACCTGACACCATTTTTGGAGGATCTGACATGGTCGCAGTAGCATTTTTGGGGGATTCGAGCAACATAGCATACCACACAAAGGATGTTTTCATTTTGTGTTTTGTATATAATTCAAGCCTTAGAAGCATGTGAAGTAACAAGGCCTGGGATAATTCTTGTCTGAGTCCTTTGATGAAGCCCTTCTATAACAAGTGATTTCAGGTAGCAGGTTTTGATCATCTGCTACGATTATGTTTCTAATATTAAATATCTCTGCACCTCCATTCATTTATCAAAGTCTAGTACTTACGGGCTCAAGTGAACTAGCCTTTGTAAATATGAAAAAGGGTTAGTAACCACAAATAGGCGTTCATGCCTGTTCCTGGTCGCTCTGACTCTTTTTGTTGTGTGAGCCTTGAAAGTATCCGAAGCAGGCAATCAGCATTAATTCCTTTAAGTATATTCCCTTTTCCGGAAATAGATAAAACTTTCTTTGTGATTGGGAGAAATATAATAAGCTCTAAAAGAAGGTAAAATAGTACTATATTATCTCTTTTTAACTCTTGCAAAAGTTAAAAGTTGGAGTACTATACTATCTCTTTTTAACTCTTGCAAAAGCTAAAAGTTGGAGGGGGTATGACAGGGCTGAAACATGATGAACTTGTTTAAGAGTTACCTAGATCTTGAAAAGATAAAAAGTATACTAGTCATAGCTTAAACGATATTGTTGCCAGTATAACTAATGTGGTACGATGACAGTAACAATCAACGAGTAGGTGCTTCTAAGCTCTAACAGCAAGTTAGACTTTATTGGTGAACCATTCTTATAATATTCACAAAATAGTCTTGTTTGGTGGTTCTCCAGAAGCCTGAAGCAAATACAACCTACAACATGGTGTTCCATCATCTGGGTGAGTTTGAAGTGACCTGGGCAAGTTGCGCAACTTGTTGAACAAATTTAGTGGGTCATGCAATAACCCGAAATGTGCATCTGGGTCACCAATTTGAGAAAGTTTAACATCAGAAAATCCTAGTGATGGCAATAACTCATCAGGATAGTCGCTATAGAAATGGAAATTTGAGCTGGACATTGTGGTTGATTGCTTGTTCATGAAGTCTGCTAAGAGTACTGTATGAGCAGAGGTACAGTTATTTGCTATAATCTTCAGTACTTCCATTGCATTTGAGTGAGAGAGATAGTAGAGAATTCCCTCTAATACCCACACTGTATTCGTATTTAGATTTAAGCCTGATTCTTGAAGCTTTTCAAGCCAGTCCTTTTCTCTCAAGTCCGCTGCCACTCTGTTCAATGATTTTGCCATCATCAGTTGGTGCTTTTGTTCATCTGTTGTTTCTGTTGCTGCTTCTACAATAGTGGTTTTCATCTGCAAGACCTCTGGAAAATCAACCTCAAACATGTTGCTGTCCTTCAAGCAACTCAAACGATATGCCCTTGTATCCATACCTGCAGAAAAAGAACAGACATCATTGGTTTGCTCTGTAACATTTTTTGCTAAATGGAATCAAATATCTACTGAAGGGTGAACAATGAAAATGCTAGGTGAAATATGAGGAGTCTCTTGTGGTGGACAATCTATGTCCATTCAGTGTTCAATCTCCATATTGAGGTCATAACTCAGAGGAATTAAATTACATTCCGCTTATCATCTTTTATCCAAACATAGTCATAGTTGCTCCTAAAGGGAATGACTGTCTATCAACTGAAAGACTATATGTCACTGGACAAGATTAGCATGTTGCAGTTGATGGCTAGTATTTCAGGGATTCAAAGCTGGAAATTTTTTGCGTCCTGGTAATGTTTAGTTTAGTATATGGATCTAGGAGGATGAAAACTTTTGCAGAATACAACAACAACTAAGCCTCAGTCCCAAACAAGTTGGGGTCGCAGAACTGGGTGAGTGGACATTTGATCAGTTCAGTTACTGACTACTAATAGTGAGCATATGCAAGATTTTGCATAAGTGGTATCAGTATATTGTCACAATTCAATTAGTAAGTTCATTAGTTTGAACACCCTTACTAAAGGTTGTCTCCGCCCCTGACTACTATTTACCAAAGATAAACTAGTCAATTGTCATTGAGTTGATAGAAGTATACATTTCATTTTAGTGTCACAGGGTATATACAGCACAAGAGATCACGTGGGAACATCACCTACCTGCTCCAAGAATGACAACTTGTGCTCCTCCGCCATCAAAAGAAGTAAGAGCTGCTTCAATTCCCTTATCAAACCATAGTGTCCTAACTGCAATGATAACACCAGAAATCTCTTTAGCATTGTTGAGGATATCTTTCTTAATCTTCTCATACAATTTTTTCAGGTACGTCTCCCCTGCAAGTAACTCTGCTAGTGGATCATGGATCACATGTTTCCATAGCGCCCTTCCTGCTGCAGTTTGACATGCTGATTGTCTCAAGGAATCCCAATCATGTTCGACAGCTGAATGAACTTCTCTGATGGTTTCAGTGTACAAAGAATCAGGTAGTATAAAATCAGGCAAGCTACCATTTTGTTGATTAGACATTATTATACTGATTTTTAGTGACTACTAATAGAAGGGAAGAACTAAAGGGATAAGCCATGCAATATATACAACAGAAATAAAAGAGTACTGTAGTAGAGGAAAAAGAATTGTTATTAAGGATAAGGAAAGACAGCCACACACACAACCAATGTCTCAGAAAAGTTGCTCAATCATATCCAGCTATTCTCTGTGTTAAGTAAAGGAAGGTAATGAAACAGGCCACGACTACCATCAATTTTCATCCCTTTGCCCTACTACTCTTTGATTCTTTTTCCCCTCTTAATGGTATCTTTAAAAGGTTAGCAATTTTTTATCCAAAAGTAGCATAAAAAGAATCCCACATGTTAGGATGACACAACTCAAAGATCCTTTTAACATGATGCGATATTATCCATTTTGGGCCTAAGTTGTACAATTTTGGGAAAATCACTTACGTGTACACTTTTTAAAAAATATATACGATATTTGTTAATATTATTCTTTTAACCATATGTAACAATTTGGCTGAATGGCAGTATCGCTAAAAGTTGCGAATGACAACACTTTTTGCTAAGTTTAAAGGAACAAAATTGTTTGAAGTAAGTATTGCTAAAAGTTGACAAAAATGGTAATAAATTAAAAGTATACTTAAAAGTGGTAATTATTAAATAAAACACCTTCACTTATGTAATTTTTCCTACAATAATTTTCCCTAAAGGCCTTTAACCATACGTTTGGTACGTGGATTATATTGTCACGGGATTATAGTCCTTGGACTAATTTATCCCAACTAGGAGGTGTGTGAGATAAGGCGGGATATCCAAGATTAAGTATGAGATTAGATTTACATTGAGTTTGGTTGATGATATAAATTGAATGTAGCTTATTTCTTTTGTCATCTTTGATGTGGCCCACGGGCTTCTTCTTATACGTTTGCCTCCAAACTACAAGTACGGATAGTAAACCAACTTGCAAACGGGTAAAGGAGTAACTCGCCCCATTTCACTCCGTCATCTCTATACTCGTCTCATCGAATCATCAGCTTTGATACCAATTTTCATTGTGATATTTTGTTCATGCACCTAACACCATCATCAAGAGGAGGTACATCTCAACAACTGGCACATCCACATCCACTACCTTAACTATGGCTCAATTATTTATCTATTTATACATATATTATATGTGTGTGTATATATTAAACACATATTTATATTATTAACCATAGGCCTAAGAAAGTCAGCACAGTGTTATTTTGTATCCACTTGATGTTATCCACCATATGTGGTTTATTGAGAGATAGAATATGTGGTCCAATTATTTTTTGTAACTTATGAGCAAGTACTTATTTGTTGCCTTTGGTTGCCAGATGGAAAAATTGTTTTTTTTAGTGTCTTTGATAGGTTATCTATTTTTGTACATGGTGAGATAGCTCCATTGTTGGGTGTTAGATGTTTGACTTGGATAAGGTTCTTGGAACCTTATGAATTTACTTAGTCTTTTTCTCAATAACATGTGCACCTTATGATAAGTTAAACATTTTGCATTGGCATGATATGCACTCCTACCACCATGACCTCATAAATGTATATATAGTTCAATATACATATGTAGTCACATTTTAATCCACCTGGCACACCTTGATTAGTTTCAGGGGATACGTTGATACTATCTCCCACCACATGAACAAGTAGAAGAAATTGTTTAGTGTTTTTGTCTATGTTCAAATTTAAACTTGAGAAATTATGATTCTGATCAATTCACTTCACTAACCATTATACCAGACACTTGGATGCATTTGTGTATTCTCTTAATTAGAAGATTTAATGACTAATCACATGTTTAAGATCACAAATTTCAACAGTCTTGTAAATTTTTATAACCTGCGATTGTTATTGCATATTTAAGACAATGAACTTAAAAAATTCTTTTTTTCTCTCTTTAGCTTGAGTTCTTATGGCCTTTAATCTGAAGCAACTTCATCAAGACTATCTAACTCGGGAGTTATGGAAGTGAAGAGGAGCTTTCATATAAAGTTAAAGTATATCAAATAAATTAAATTGAAATGAGGAAGGATAAAACTATATTTACAAAAAAAATAAAAATACATGTGGAATAATGGTAGGTGAACAGATTCCTTATTGGGTTTCTCATGAAAGAAATTTCATACTCATTTATTTATTCTGAGAAAATGGTGAGAAGGAATGTGCTATTACATGTGGAATTACAGGTATTTCATTAACAGAAACAACTTTGTACATTTTATTTTTATTTTTATTAAATTGTCTAAAATAAATGATTGGTAATTACTAAGATATTTTTTGGATCTTAATACATTCTATTGAAGCTCTTGCATTTAGATTTTTTTTATATATCATATTATATGACATAATTTAATATGATAAAGTCATAATTGCTTAAACAAAAATAATATATCTAATATTATAAATAGGGGGATTTCAAACGTCTTAAAAATATCAATTAACAACTCTGAAATGAAAAAAATTAAATAACTATATATATTATTTCATGATACGTCTATCTTTATTTCAGAAAAATCTTCGTTCACCTACTTATCAAGTCATCATGCCTTTCACTATTCTAATAGTAAAAATTATTCTCTATTACAAAGTTTAAAAAAGTCAACCTAAACAATAATTTTCAACGTATTAAGTCAACTCTTATGTGAGCATATCACTATAGTAAATTGAGAATATTTCTACTTTACTTCAACCCTAAGAAAATATATAAAAAAGAATACCATAAAAATTAATAAAGTGTGTATTCATATGAGATCAAACTCTAATATCGCAAATAACAAGTACAAACGAGAATTTATTTTTAACTATTAGGTATTTTATATTTATTTAACGTCATGTTCATTTTTAAAAATTCAAATACGATATAAGTATTCAATTAAGAGTGAATTCAAATGTAGACGTTCTCAATAAAAATAGATGGACCCTACTATCTCATCATGTATTTCATATTTACTTACTCGACTATTTCCTTTTTAGGACTCGAAAGGTGAATTTGAACACGAGAATTCTAATAGACGTTGAAAGAATTTCATTTATGGACTTGTATTTAGTGATCAAAGAAGTGAGATTATAATTATGATGTTTCAAGTTCAAATCAAAACAACAACATAAGCAATATAATCTTACATGTGGGAACCGATCAATACCTTTACTTTATGAAGATAAAACGACTATTTACAATAGATTATTGGCTTAAATAGAAAGTATTGGAGAAACAAATAGTAACAATAACAAATATGATAACCGAAGCAAAAAAAAACAAACAAATGTAAAATTGAAAGAATACAATATGAAGAAAATACCAATAATAACACTGTCAATTATTTACTAATCTTCTATCTTAATTCGAGATCTCAATATACTCTTATCTAGGACCATATCTTGTATAAGGCGCAAGTATATTATGTCTTAGTGCTTTTATTTAGAATTATGTTTTCAATAAACTTCAAGTATGTCTCGTCTTGGTGGACAGAGTAACTGATAATTCTACCGTTACTTTAATAAACAAACAAAAAAGCTTTTTAGCAGTCGGAAGAAACAAAGGGACTGCTCATTTAATTAGCCAATCCCAATAATATTCTGGGAATAATTGTTTTTCATCACATTGGACATGCACCTATGCTAAATAAATTGATTTTAAAGAGATATGGGGGAGAGAAAAAAACAAAAAGTTCTTGAATGAAAAAAAAAATCACTATAAATAATTTTGTAAGTTAGGTAGCTTGAATGATTTTGGGTTCTTGATAAAACATAAATCTAAGTTTAAAATTCCAAAAAAAATCAAATCTTTTTCCAAGTTCTCAAACTTTCTTTGAACTTGGGAAAAAAAAAATGGCAGATGTGCCGTGTTGTGGAACAGAATTTTTTGTGTTTATTTTGGTAATTATAGGATTGGTGTTGTTTGCTGGTTTGATGGCTGGTCTTACACTTGGTCTTATGTCTCTTGGACTTGTCGACCTTGAAGTTCTCAGCAAATCTGGTCGTCCACAAGATCGTATTCATGCCTGTAAGTTTTATTATGAAGAATATGTTAAAGATTGCTGATTTGGGGTTTATTAGGAAGTGCTAAAGTTTGCTGATTTGGGTTTTATTTGGAAGTGCTAAAGATTGCTGCTTTGGGGTTTATTAGAAAGTGTTAAAGATTGCTGTTTTGGGGTTTTTTAGGAAGTGTTAAAGTTTGCTGATTTGGGTTTTTAGTTATCTGCTTGTGTTTCATGGAAGTTTGTTGTCTTATCCTTTATTCTTGAGAGTTAATTAGAGGTTGTGAAAAATTCATATGGTATATACAAGGGCAAAAAATTCTTTTTATGTGTATATTGTAGATGATGAACCCCTTGGTGAAAATCCTGTGTTCGCTAATGTTGATGAGTAGTTTTGATTGACTAATGTCTACCTGCTACCTTTGTAACTTGGTGTAAAGTTGTAAACTTTTCTATATGATCAATTCTTGGAGTTATATTTCCTCTTGCTAATTCTATGTTCTAGTCAGGTTTTTACTTTAAAATTGTTCATATAGGTAAATGAATGTGTAGAATTGGCTGTCCCAAAACATATTTTTCGAACGAAACAAAAAGGTTGAATCTTGATTTATGCAAGGGGGTTATAAATCATGAATAAGTAAAAGAGAGTGAATTTGTCCTTAGAAACTGAATAAATTGTTTAGCAATAAGCTTGATGTGGTAGCTTTGTAGTGGTTGAACTGCAATGCAAATTGTGGATAGATAAAGCAAGAAAATGGTGTATTGATTATTTACGCGAACAAGGTAATTGAATAGTTGAAGTAGTAAGAGAAAGAGGTACATGATTCTTGTCATACCTGGAATGGACAAATGAGAAAGTTAAGTCAGTTCTCATATCATGATTGTACAATTGAAGCAATAATCACTGATGTTGTAATAAAGCTTATACTGTGATAAGTTAGAAAAGAAGCAGTGTTGTGACACAATATGAGTTGTAGAATGTTCACTTGCATCGGCTTCTTAAAGATTTTTTCCTTTCTTTGACAGCTAAAATACTTCCAGTCGTAAAAAACCAACACCTTTTGCTTTGCACACTCTTGATCGGCAACTCTTTAGCAATGGAGGTTTGTGTACCAGTACTTATTTGACAATAGTTATCCTTTTATTATCTGTGCTTACTTATTTATTACTTTTCTCCTTTTCCTTTGTAGTCTCTTCCAATTTTCTTGGACAAGCTTGTACCTTCATGGGCAGCTGTACTGGTATCTGTGACACTGATTCTCATGTTCGGAGAGGTGGTCTATTCGACTCATCAACTTACTATTTCAGCTTGTTAGCTATTGCATTTGCTCGTCCCTTGTTCTGTAACTAGGCTTTGTTTTTTTTTTTTTAAGTTGTAACTAGGCTTTGTTGCTTTTATGTTTGCAGATAATTCCTCAAGCAATCTGTACTCGCTATGGATTGACAGTTGGAGCTACTGTAGCACCTTTAGTTCAGCTTCTTCTCTGGTTATTCTTCCCCATTGCTTATCCAATTAGTAAGGTATACAACACAACAATCACATCCTATAGTTTACTATTTAGAGTTGTTAAGTTTCCATGTTTTGCTACCAGTGAGAGAAATGCTTCACCAGCTTTAATTTTGGTTGCCACCGTGTCACGATGCAAGTCAAATGATAGGGTTTAAGAAATAAAACTTAATGAATCCACTAACAGCTCATAAGATTGATCTGGACTCATATACGCTATGGTGATTAATTTGTATGCACTTTTCCTTTCTGTAAGCTTAGGAAAAACTGGAAAGAATGCAACATAAAGTTGAATGGAGGAGTTCACATAAATGTATTCTGCATTTATATATATATACTTGGTTATAGTAATAATATCAGAGTTACTCCATTTTCTCACTCTATTTATTTTTCATTTTTATTATAAGTGAGAAACTATCATGCGAATAATCAGATATGTAGAATATGCATCATTTTATTTATTAATATACAGAGCGTCATCTTTAGTATTTGAAAGAAAACGCCAAAGTCTCATGCAGCAAATTGAGAGAATTTCTCTGTGCTACTTTCTGTTGTTAAGGATCTTATTATTAGCTTGATAAAGAAAAAGGGGTCTTAACTTCATCCTTGGTTTTGCTTCTAGGTCTTGGATTGGATGTTAGGTAAGGGGCACGCTGCCCTTCTGCGAAGAGCTGAGCTAAAAACGTTTGTGGATTTCCATGGCAATGAGGTAATGTTTCACTAATTCTCGATTTCGTTGCTAATCTAAGCACATGTAAAATATCTTTAGACATGCAATATTTGTATATATGCATGAACACTGTCGCTTACACAACCAAGTTCATCTCACCAAGATTAGGTGCTATAGTTGAACCTTGTTTCCAAATTCGTTCTGTTTATTTTTCTGTATGCCTCAGCTTGTTTGCTTCTTATTGCTATGACAGGCTGGAAAAGGAGGGGATTTGACACATGATGAAACAACAATAATTGCTGGAGCACTGGAGTTGACAGAAAAAACTGCAAAAGATGCGATGACTCCAATATCAAAAGCTTTTTCTCTTGATCTGGACGGAACACTTAACTTGTGGGTTAATAAGTTGCTGTTCAATTTGATTTCAAGCTTTCATAAACTTTTTATGTTCTGTAACACGTCTATCTCCCTCTCTCTCTCTCTCTCTCTCATGCAGGGAAACACTAAATGCTATAATGACAATGGGGCATAGCAGAGTTCCTGTTTACTACAGAAAGTCGACAAATATTATAGGACTAATTTTGGTAATAATGTTTCATCCATGCTGAACTCAATTTTTACCTTGTTGTGGATTCACTTATTGTGTTGAAGTTTAATTGTCAACATCATTTATCAAGAGTTTTTGTTTCTTTTGCTGTGTTACTTCTGCAAGCATGTGTATCTGTAACTTACTGATATTGTGTTCCATGCTCTCTGTACTTGTCTTCAAATATTTTGCGGCAGGTTAAAAATCTTTTGGCGGTTCACTCGGAAGAAAATTCAGTCCCCCTGAGGAAAATGTTGATAAGAAAAATTCCGAGGTAAGGATAACTGCAGCAATTCTTCCCTTTCCTAAATGTTTATGTTTATAACCAATCAATTAACTATGCCCCAGCAAGCTCACCTAAACAGAACTTATTGGTTCAAGGGCAACAGTTATGGGATACTCAGAAAAAGAAAGTAAAGCTAATTTAAACAATTGAATTATAATTGCATCAATGTTTTTGTGATGGGCCAGTCCCACATCAGTACTACTATGTGCTGAGATGGGATTCATATAGCCGGCCTTGGGCTCTCCCACCTTAAAATCTGCTTTTGGCGTGTGGTTTTCCTTGAGTTGCCACCCACCGCCCTGTGCCCACCATGCCTTGGATGGTGACGCCAGTATGGCAAAGTTTGCCCAGTGCTAGTATTGTCTAGTGTGCCATTATCAAGGATGACCGATGCGGAGCATGGTTGATTTGTTATGGTCCAGTCCCACATCGATACTACTATGTGCTGAGGTGGGGTTTATATGGCCTTGGGCTTCCCCACCTCAGTAACTAGCTTTTGGGGTGTGGTTCTCCCTAGGTTGTAAGGGCTTATATAGCCTTGGGCTCCCCTACCTCAATAACTAGCTTTAGGGGTGTGGTTCTCCCTGGGTTGTAGGGGTTTATATATCCTTGGGCTACCCCACCTCAATAACTAGCTTTTGGGGTGAGGTTCTGCCTGGGTTGTAATAGTTTTCTGCACTTCACTATTGTACCATTGTTTCTTCGTTATATAACCTTATAACTTTACAGGTTAGCATCCATTTTGCCTTACTTGCAAATTGCAATGATCTATAATATCATGTAATGTTTAAGAAATCCAGCTCCCATTTGCTGATGCAACTATTTAATCTCTTCTTTAAACACAACAATTTAAAGGTTACTGAAACTAATTGACCGAGGGTGCCATGGGTTAGCAATTGGTTTAGCTTCCACCATGGCCCTTTCACTTGTACAATTCACCTCTGCATCTAACTAGAGTAGGGGAAGTAGTTGATTTCGTCTCATATAGTTCATCCGTCATGGTTTTACACGTCAAGCTTCATTTCAAAATTTATTTATCATCTACAATAGAAGACTATCAGACTTCTATTATAGCCTTCTGACTGATCCAATTATCCTTCTGTGCTTTCTCTACACAAGATAACTTCCTGTAGCTATCCAAATAATGAATTCTAAGGTTCTGAATTTTGATTATTATGAAGTAGTTCCTAGATATTCGCAACCTTTTCATAGATCTGCAGTTTAGTTTGTACAAACTGTAATATGAGTGACATATTTGTAGAAGAAAAAAACACAGTTGAATAAGATAATAGTTAGCACACAATGCTTATTCTTCAGCTAATTGTGCAGCATTGATATTTTTTCAGGGTTTCTGAAAACATGCCTCTGTATGACATTTTGAATGAATTTCAGAAGGGCCATAGCCACATTGCTGTTGTATATAAAGATCTGAATGAGACGAAAGATATGCCAGTGAATGATAAAGGTCCGAAACCTTGAACTACTCTTGGTTCTACCATATAGCTACTTATCCTAGTTTTTCTGTTAAATCATTGCTGCGAGCCTTAAACGTCTTTGCACTGCAATATCCAGTTTAACTTTTTATTCAGTTTGTGCTAAATGGGCTTCTAATCAACTCTCTCCAATTCCTTCATATCTTGTAATTACCTCTATTTCAGAAAATGAAGCAAATAGATCCTCAGTGATTAAACTCGTCAGTTTTCTTAAATTGATGAATTTGCGATTTTGGCCAACTTTTAAGTGTTGTATGAACTGATAATTGCAGATGCTGATAGCACAACACTAAAATCCAACTCGCATGACATTAAGACTGCATTACATAAGGTTGATGACGACCAAGTCCCAAAGAAATCTCCTCCCCCTACTCCTGCTTTTAAGAAGAGACACAAAGGTTGCTCATTTTGTATTTTGGATTTGGAAAACACTCCAATACCAGAGATCCCTTCCAATCAAGAAGTTGTTGGTGTTATTACTATGGAAGATGTCATTGAGGAGCTTCTTCAGGTGCACAAGATTCTTACTTTCATTAATATCTGTTTGTCCTTTTTGTGGTATTGTTTTCATTGTAGACCCCCCCACCTCCACCCCAGAGACAGGAATATGTACAACACATTTTTACTCTGTTACATAGTTATGCACTTCCATATCGTTCTTAAGAATCTAGCCAAACCTCTCTGTGTATTACTTTCTCATTTTGCATTTCTTTACGGCAGGAGGAGATATTGGATGAAACTGATGAATATGTCAACATTCATAACAGGTACTGTCTGTCTAGCAGTGCCAGTTTATACTCCATTTGGTCTAGTATTGGCATGTAAATCTCTTTTAGCTAAAGAACTAGTTCTGTGCTACTTCAGTACTATTAGAGATCATTCTTAATCGATTGCTGCCCCTCCTAAAGAAAATAGGAGGGAAGGGGAGTGACTGAGCATGTGCTAAGGTTTTCTCCCCTTTGTGGGAGTGTGAAGGTGTTGTTGCACACTTGCACTTGACAATATTAGCCTCTGTCCTTATAAAGGGTTAGTGTTGTCACAGGCTCATTTAAGCGCGTTTAAGCCCTGGGTCTCATTTAAGCGCGTTTGGTATAGGTAAGGCACTAAGGCGTACTCCTCATTGACCATGAGTTCTATCCTGAAGGCGTACCGAAATATTATTGGCAATTAAGTGTATTACTAGTTGCTAAGGAGAACATTATGAATGAATCTGTTACTTTCTTGAATTACATATATATTTCTCCTTAGAAGTCAATGGGGCACAGCAGGTTTGGCATCTACATTGCACCTTTTTTTTTTTTTACTAAAGCCCACATTTCAATTGCGCTTAAAGCCCCAATAGACCTAGAGACTGGAGTCCTCTTAGAGCTTTTCGCGTTTGTGTAATTGTGAACTGATGGGGTTGTAATTATGAACTTACTCTTTTCAGGATAAAGGTGAACATGAATTCTTCACAAGATTTTTCAGCTGAACAGAATTCCTCAACTCAGCTGCTCCAGGCCCTCTGACTATCTTATAAGACTTCTCAATAGCTACCTCAAGTATAGCAACATGTTAAATGTATAGTTTCTCTATTCTAGCATATCCTGATACTAGTATTTTTGTATTACTATTTAAACTTAGATTAGACTGGTCCCGTAGAGCGCGAATTCGGGTAGATAGTATAGCCCTATATACAGAGGAATAGGCTGCAAATTCAACAAGAAAGAAACTTGGTTTGGATTGTAAATTGTAATGCAGTGTATTGCTAGAGTTTGAGACATACAAAGTTCATTTACTGGAATCTCATCAGTTTCCATGTGTGTTATTTATGTCTCAAGAACTTAATTTTCTTGCAATATTATTAGGCCCTTCTTCCTCGGGGCAAAGTTTACGTACACACTACTCTTCAAAACTCACTCGTGGAGTTACACAGAGTGTTTGTTGTTGTAATAAGTGGTATCTTTTATCCTAATTAACATGATTAAAGTTTTTAAATGACTTCATTTTATGGGTAACTCTCGCCACACTATTTTTTAGTTAGACATAATTACCAAAATATCATTTATCAAACTCTTCAGATATAGTAAATGATTAAAGTAACGCTTAATGAAAATTTTGAACATGGTTTGAATAAATTTTCGCATTATATCTATAGATAAAAATGGAATGAACAATTTGATACTCTTAAATAAAGTAATTTTATAAACACATCTTTATTTTGAATATATATTCACCAATTTTTATTTTTCGATGTCCAATAAAGACATACGAGAGATTTTATTGGTTTTCAATAATTTTTCAGTAAGTCTCTCAATAGGATTCAAATTTGTACAATATGGTCAACTTGAATAAAGACCGAAAAAATATGACTCATTTTGATAATAAACTCGAATTAGGGAAATATGATGATAAAAATCTCAAGAAATATCAAAGACACTTCCTTATATTATGTAAATCTCTTACATAATTATATTCAAACTTATATAATAGTCAATCCAACAAGGATAAAAAACTAATAAGCTTGAACTAAAAGACTTGATAAAAGACAGTTCGATATACTAAGCTCTCATCAGACATTCCAACAATACTTGTCTGCTCCTTCTCTCTTTGAAATTACATTCTAAACTAGGGTAATCTAATCTTTATGTTAAAATTAAACTCATATATATAGTGACAGCACCAACAAGGATTGTAATGAAGTGGTAAATACTCTTTCATCCTTAATCAAAAGGTCTCGGATTTGAGCCTCCTTGGATACGAAGTCACCTTTGTTAGAGAGCGTTTTACCCACTATCGGGGATCAGATGGAAAACCAATCCAATGTGGATACATATATATAGTGACAGCCAAAAAGAGAACAATTTTTAAATCTACTAATAAATCTTGACTTTTACTTAACTTTCTTTAGTTAGAACATCACTTCACTGTCAATTCTCTCTTGAGCTGCCAAGATTATTGTTTTGGGGTAAAAAAAGATTGTTGCTTTTCTTGTTTTTATGGAATTCTGATTTCTGGGTATGTCTCAGATTTTTGTTTGAGTTTGAAATGAGGAAGCACAACACAGCTTTAACAAGATTTGGGAGAAAGGTAAAAGGTTCATATCAATCTTATGGTCTTGGTGTTAAGTTAGCTGCAGTAGTAATTTTGGGTCTTTGTTTTGTATTCATTTGGTCTGTGTTTTCACCTTCTTCTTATTCAGTAGCCTATCAAAGGGACACTTTTGATGATATTAGAGAACCTATCTCATCTGCAAATAGGAAAAAGGTTACATCTTTGGTTCCTTCAACCAAGAAAGAACAACCCCATAATAAGAAATTGAAACATAGATCAAGTTCTGGTGAGAAAAAGAAAAGGGTTGATAGGTCTTCTTTGCCTTCAAAATCTGGTGGTTGGCATAAGAATGATAAAAGTGGAGTTGATAGGAAGAGAAAGGGTGAGGATCTGAAGTTACCAAAAAAGGCTGATGAGGTAAAGGAACAAGAATTGGAAGGATCTGAAACTGAAGTGTTGGAGAAGGAGAATGAGGAAGAGAAAATAGGAAATGATAAGCAAGAAGAAGAGAAAAAAGTAGTTGAAGTTAAAGAGAATGAGAAAGAAAAAACAGAAAATAATAGTAAACAAGAAGGAGATGGAGTGGATGGTAAAGAGACTGAGAAAGACGAAATAGAAAGTAATAAAGAAGAAGAAGGAGAAGGAGAAGGAACAGTAGATGGTAATGAAGGTAATGGTGAATTAGCTAATACTGAGGAGTTGGATCAAGAGGCTGCTGAGAAAGTGGAGGATGAGGATGAGAAAGCTAAAGATAATGGGAAGAAGGATAAGAATTTAGGACCATTATTTGATCCAAAAGCACATTATACTTGGAATTTATGTAGCACTAGAAGCAAGCACAATTACATTCCTTGCATTGACTTTGAAAGTGCCAGTGGAAAGTTGCAGAATTATCGGCATCACGAAAGAAGTTGTCCTAAAGCACCTCAAATGTGTCTTGTTCCCCTTCCTCCTGGTGGTTATGAGACTCCAGTAAGCTGGCCTGAGAGTAAGTCAAAGGTATGAGGAATCAAGCTCATCTTCAGTAAATTCAGCTTTGTCTGTTCTTTCTTATATTAAGTTCATAATATTTACAGATACTTTATAAAAATGTGGCACACCTGAAACTAGAGGCATTTGTTAAGAAAGGGAGCTGGGTGGTGGAGTCTGGAGATTATCTCACTTTTCCGATGAACCAATCTATACCCAAAGGTGGAATTCAACACTACCTAGATTTCATAGAAGAGGTGAGTCCCTTTTATTGACTCTTTGTTTGTTTCTCTAACAATTGCAGTGCTGAAAGGTCTAACGATTGTCTATGAATCTTCATAAATCATATGTATATATTTTCCTTTGCATCAAAATACAAAGACTATATACGGTCCATCTTAATGCTCTGTGTAGAGTTACTATTGTCTTAAAAAATTACCTAGCATTTCTCACTTCCCATATAGTGGACCATATACAAGCTGGGATGGAGTTCCACCATTTCTTCTGCTTTCCCCTACATCCCACCTTTTTACAGCATTTCACTAATTCAATTGTAGACTCTGGCATGAGTTAATTCAAACCAGTCATGCTTGAAAATCTGCCAAAGCTGATCAGTAATGTAAAAACAGATGGCTATTATTTTCTGCATTCTCCTGACACAAGAAGCATCTTGAGCTGCTTTACTCTTGTACTATGATCTCTTTCCTTTGTAGAGAAGATGAAAGATGACTTGTCTTCACCACGCAGTAATGCTGGTGCGATTTCTGGTTGTAGTTGATTTGGAATTGGTTAACTCCTTGTTAATTATCTTTCTCTTACTGAAGTTGCTAGATTCAAACACTAGGTGTATGCCTGGCTGATTTGAAATAATACTGCTAACTGTAGTATGATTATTTACTTATTTAGTTGTCAGTTGAATGCTACTTGCAAAGTCTCTCCTTGTGTTTGATGTGTGAATTGATATTGGAGATTGGTAGATGGTACCAGACATTGAATGGGGGAAGAATATCCGTGTTGTGCTGGATATTGGATGTGAAGATTCAAGCTTTGGGGCTTCTCTACTTGAAAAAGATGTGTTAACACTTACTCTAGGCTTAAAAGATGACCTTGTGGATCTAGCACAAGTTGCACTTGAGCGTGGTTTTCCAGCAGTAGTTACCCCATTCGGAACTCGGAGGCTTCCCTTTCCTAGTGGTGTCTTTGATGCTATTCACTGCAATGATTGCCATGCATCTTGGCATTCTAATGGTTAGTGTTAAGTTATTGCTAGCGATTTTTTTTCTTGTTTTATGTTTCTTTTTCTGTGATATCAGGAGATTTAATTAAGTTTACTTTCAGGAGGAAAGCATCTTATAGAGATGAACAGAATTTTGAGGCCTGGAGGTTATTTTATTTTGTCTTCAAAGCACAGTAGCATTGAAGTTGAAGAAGGTTTGTCCTCTATTTATGTTAAAGGAAAACGGCTTCTGTTTTTCTTCTTTCTTTGATGAAAATAGCTATTTCGTTACACTTTTGCACGTTATTTTATTTTGTCTAATGAATAAATACTTTCCTGAATGATGACAATTCCTTTAGCGGACCTTATCTTCCTACAGAAAAAACATTCCACAGTGGACACTTGCCCTCCACTGTCATGGATATAACGAAATCATCCCTTCTAATTTCTCATTCAATGTCAAGCTTCTTGTTCTTGCTAATGAGGACTATCTGATATTCTCACACACTGCCAAATGATCTGCTACAGAATTCATGTTATTTTCACTAAAGAAACTCTCGATTTGAATGAATGGATCATTTTTTGGCTTGTAGCTTGAAATTGTCTTGCATTGTTATCAAGTCTTTTTCCTTTGTGAAACTTGAAAGACGAGCTACCATTTTGATTTCATCCTTTTTAAGATATTCAATTTTGCGTGCTTTAATTTTCTTTTCAGCGTGTATTTACGAATGCCTTTTTGTAAAGTACTCATGCTCATAATATCAACCTTCTTCTCCAGCTATGTCCACATTGACAGCATCAATCTGTTGGAACATCCTCGCTGATAAAACTGATGAAATCAGTGATATCAGGATTAAGTTATACCAAAAACCACAAGCAAATGACATATACCAATTGAGAAGGAAAAAAGTTCCACCTCTATGCAAAGCAAATGAGAACCCAGATGCATCCTGGTGAGTTGGAAAAGCTTGTGTTGTTATACTTTTCTCTCTTTTGCTCTTTTCGGTCAATTTGCATTTCCTTTGCACATACTTCCGCTACTGCACATGGACGAGTAATCTTGGGAAAATAAGTGCACAACTCCATCATTGTATGTCATCACACAAATAAGCTACAACTCTCTCAGAAGTGGTAGAACAAGCATGATTTATGATAAACCACGAGTCAAAGACACATTAGTTCTAAAATTGTCATGCTTCTTTCTTTATCCTCTCAAATGTTTAAATTCCAATTACCTTATCCGCAACAGGTATGTGCCGATTAAATTTTGCTTGCACACAATTCCTGAATCCATAGAACAACGAGGAACCGAATGGCCTGAGGAGTGGCCAAAGAGACTTGAAACTTATCCCGACTGGATGAGCAATAGAGAGAAATTGATCGCAGACAGTGAGCACTGGAAAGCTATTGTTGACCATTCTTATCTAGTTGGCTTGGGTATTGATTGGTCCAACATTCGGAATGTAATGGATATGAAAGCCATCAATGGAGGGTAAGCCCCTATCTTTGGTTAATCTGATGAAAGAGGCTCAAACATTAAAATGTTATTGGCTCTCCCTCCTCTTTTAATTGTAATATTGTGCCTCAGCAAGGATGCTAACAACTGAGAAAAATATACACAGATTTGCAGCAGCTCTTGCACAGCAGAAGGTGTGGGTGATGAATGTTATTCCTGTACATGCACCAAACACCCTTCCCATAGTCTTTGAAAGAGGACTTATTGGCGTGTACCACGATTGGTGTGAGGCTTTTGGTACTTATCCAAGATCATACGACCTTCTACATGCAGATCATCTCTTCTCAAGGCTTAAGAACAGGTTACATGACCTTTTCTCCTTTATTTGCTCCTTTGTTTCAGTTTTCTCCTCATAAAATATATGGATGATCCTGTCTTTCTTGATTATGAATCAAGACGAAAAGTCGGATGTACTTGTTCAGTTCAGGTCTACTTATGGCCATTCTTCTATCTGAAAAAAAGAGTATTGCTTTAAAAAGGTGACTCATAATCCCTTTTCGAGTATTATCTATCCAGTCGGAATGTATGAACGAACAGCTTCCACCTCTTTTTGGGCTATATTCCCTTCTTGTCCCTCATACCCCTTTCAGCAATGGTTACTGTGGATTCCAAAAATCTTCTTCCGACCTCTGGAGGTGGTCTGTCAAGTTTGAAACTTTCCATTTCCAGACTTCAAATTTTTTCATAGCTAATTAAGTGGTTCATTCACTGCAGGTGCAAGCATCCCATTGTGATTGTGGTTGAGATGGACCGTATATTACGGCCTGGTGGCTGGGGAATCATACGTGACAAGGTCGAAATACTTGATCCATTAGAGAAAATATTGAGAAGCTTGCACTGGGAGATACGAATGACTTTTGCCAAAGATAAGGAAGGCATCCTTTGTGCTCAAAAGACAATGTGGAGACCTTGATGAATGCTTAGAGGCAAGTCATCTGATTATTTGGACTACAGATTCCTGTCATTTTCCTGCAAGATCTGCTGGTTATCTATACAATATTATCTATACTCGAGTAGCACAGTGCCATTCTTGCCAACAATTGTGTTTTTTGGCCTCCCTCTTCACATATTTCAAAAGAAATAGTCGTGGATCCAGAATTTAGACGTTGTGGGTTGTGAGTTCGGAAATGTATGCCAAAGAATTAATTCATTGTTGGAGTGTTTTCTAGCAAGTAGTGTGCAAGTCATATATTTTTGCTCTTACCATTGATTGACTACTGGTATATTTGTGCATAAATTGAAATCTGCTTTACATGTTAAGAGTATATTATGTGAATCTTATACTGTGGTGTGGTTTCACAAACTATTTTGTTGTGTTATTAATCACAAATTTGATAGTAATGACAGGAAGTCGACAATTAGAGTAGAAGGTTAGTAAGCGATCAACATTGTTTAATTTCCTTATTAGTGTCATTCTTCTTCATCTTCTACTACTATGTTACAGCCAGTTCTTCAAATCATATTGCTTGCTCGCCACTATAGAGCTTCTGGATGTTTTGATAACCAAAATAATGATAACTTGAAAAAATGTTCAATTCTTTTGTGATTTTACCATCAGATTTGTGATTAACAACACAATACAACAAAATAATTTATGACATAATACTCTTTACCCGTTAAAAAGATGGAAAAATTATATAAATATACAACTTAAGATATCATAATTTCTAAAATTTTCTTACCAAATAAACGTTGGTAGGGAAATTAATGAGTATCAAAATATGTGAAGAGACTATAATAATTAAAACACTTGCCAAGATTAGAATGGGATATCCTTCAAAATTGGACTGGAAAATAATGTACTACCATCATGTTTGGAAAAAATAATAGTAACTCTTTGTTTTTGTTTTTTAAAAAGTGGACATTTATTTTTAGTATACAATATAGAGGTCAATAAAATGATTTATTTTTTAAAATATAAAGGTCCATAAAAATGAAATGTGGGATGGCTACTATTTATGTATTTTCCTTTTTCTTTAAAGATAAATTTAGAAAAAAATTTAATGACAGTAAAATTAACTATTGTAACAGATCTGAAGGATAGGAATGAGGAACTTTCTTCCTTGTTTATTTAAGGAAGCAGAATTGCTTCTGTTGTTTTCAATTTCTTGGCTTTTCCTAATAATAGTTTGATGGATGATTATGTAGCTAATTTTCCTGAGGATATAGTGAATGAGATTTTGTTGAGGTGTCCTGTCAAGTCGATGTTGCGATTTAAATGTGTCTGCAAGAACTGGTATGTCCTTATCAAAACCCCTGATTTCGTTCAACAACACTTGAAGAAGAATCGTAGGCCACCAAATCGCTTGATTTATGATTATGATAATGGTGATGATGATGATGATTACTGTGGTCCCATGACTTTGATTTCTGAAGAAAATTTCCAAACGTTCCTAGGTATGCAATACCTCATAGGTTATGTGGACGGCTTGTTCTTAATGTACGGACAAATTAATAGTGCCATTTCTTGTGCATTGTGGAATCCTGCTACTAGGGAGGTGAGATCCCTCCATTTCCCATCACCCATAATGGATTCTCCCATATTCGAGTACTCTCCTAACTTCGGTTTGGGAATAGACCTCTTGACTAATGATTATAAAGCTGTTTACTTTCTTGACTATGAAGCAGCAGTCTATTCGTGTCGTAGGGACTCATGGAGAGTTTTCAAAATTGAAGATTTCGACAAACCACCCCCATTTGACAAAGAGGTGAGACGCACATATGGTACTGCTTATTTGAATGGAAATTATTACTGGCTGCTAATTAATAACAATATCAGCACCATTCTTTTATTCAATTTTGGGAGAGAAATGTTTGAAGAGATTGAAGGGCCAGATCTAGATAGTAGTGAACATCCTTTAGTTTTTCATTATGGTATGATGTTGTTTGATGATTCCATTGCCATCTTGAACACCTCCTCGAAAGTGGAGAAAAGATTTTATTATGATATATGGGTAATGATCCAACCAGGGGTTTGGAACAGACTTATTACCTTTCAATGTTTCCCAGTTATTATCTCTTGCTATGATAGCTCTCTCATTTTTGTAACTAGAGCTTCTCGGCTGTTCTCCTATAATGTTCGGACTAACAAGACAAGACATCTTGGATTTCATTATTCGCGCTTGAAAGATGGTGCAACATATGGTGATGGTGGTTGTGGGGTTTATTATTATAAGGAAAGCTTAATACCAATTAAACAACAAGAGTTGGACCATTAACTGAAGTGCTTATAAGTATTGTTTTAATTATGTTCACTCAATTTCATAGTTTGCATAAAGTGTTTGTAATTGCAATAGCTATCACACATTTTCTCATGCTATACTTATTCTGAATGTCGTGAACAAAGGTGACTCCGTAAAGACTGTCAGTTGAATGCTACTTGCCAAGTCTCTCCTTGTGAATTGACATTGGAGATTGGTACATGGTACCAGACATTGAATATATATATATACGTGTTGTGCTGAATATATTGGATGTAAAGATTCAAGCTTTGGGGTTTCTCTGCTTGAAAAGGACGTGTTAAAAGATGACCTTGTGGATCTAGCATAAACGAACTTTGAATTTACAAATTGAAATTAATGAGTATAAAACAATCCTCTACTTGTTTTGAAAATACAGTATGTTGTGAATCAAGCTAACTCCGTTATAAATATTGAACCGAGTAAAATATTTGAGAGTTTTATTTGTTGAAAAGGACACAAGAGTTTGAAGAACAGTTATGAGAATTATTATGTTGAAGCTTTGACTATCTGGTATCTCTCATCCCCTTCTATGGTATTGTATCTCATCCTCTTATGATTACTTCTTTCTCTGTTAATCTATCCTTAGTTAATATGTTATAACTTATTCTAGGTTAATAACTTGTATTCGGTAATTATAATATATATCAGTGTTTGTGTTGGAAAAATAGGATTAATTTGTTTCATAGTACTCTCTTGTTTCTCTCATATCCAGATAGCATAATTTTACAAATAAATAGCCCACATAATAAATCTTGGGCCAAACTTTTATGCATCAAAAACTTCCAGATCACTATGTATACACTTCTGTTGGGCCTGTTCCACACACACAAATAAACATTCTCCAATAACAGTCTAAAAGAAATTGAATGCAGTTATATTTATATATTTTTCTTTTAAAAAGTACATTCTCTAACGACCGTCTAAAATGAAATTGAATTAGTATAACTATTTTATTTTTATTTTTTTAAAAAAAATTCTCCAACAATCGTCTAAAAGAAATTGAAGGTTGTTATATTATATATAGTATGATTGTAAAATGTTTTCTATAAATAAACATTCTCCCATGACAGTGTCAAAGGAAATGAATGTAATCACATTATATATATATAGCATATGAGTACTATTTTTCTTTAAATAAACATTCTCATTGATGGTGTAAAAGAAATTGAATGCTATATATATATATATATATATATATATATATTCAAAATTTATTTATATCAAATGTAAATCTTCCTTCCTTTTTCCCCTTTTCATGAAAATTCAACATAAGTTTTACTCTCCGATATATTTAATAAAAATACTAAGTAGTACTACTTTTGTTTGCACTGAATCATAAGTTAAAAGTCAAAACTGAATACCAAATTAAATATGCACGTACGTACGGTTGCTATTTTAAAACATGCATGCATCATGATTGTAAAAAATAAGATTCAACACCAATTAATAATTTGAGAACTTGTTAGTGTGGCCATAAAATATATAATTACGGCAAGGGATTGAATTTTGTGCCACGTTTGTATCAGGATCTTAAATGCATATGTAAGTAAAAAGTTGATTAATATTAAAGAATATATATATATGTTTGGAAATTAAGCTTTTAAGAAATGTACTTTAAAAGGTTAATTAAATGGTAAACTTGGATGAATGGGTTTATGAATTTGGCAGCAACAATACAAACTTGTTAATTATTATTCTGATCCCACTCTTTCTTTGCTTTTGTTTATTCATGCGTTTAATGTCTATTTTAATTATTATTAATTAGTTCTCACATATTATATTAGCTAGTCATTAAAATTGGAGATCAATTATGGAGAATTAGACACATGAGGAAATAGCTAGGCGGAAGTATATATTATTTTTTTATACTACTACTAGATACGTGGTGCATTACATAGTTCCATTTTATAACAAAAACTACTATGTCGCGATCAATAGATATCCTTCCTGAGGGGAACGATGATTTTTCTTTGTCTGTAAATTGGACCACAACCTCGGGTGTCTAGGTTAGCCGCCGGGCAGTCGACAAATCTCCTCATCGTTTTGTCCATACAGAAATGAATGTCCTTCAAATACGCGAAAAAATCATCCTTGGGCGTACAAGAGATGTAGATTTTTTTGCTTGTCACTTTACCAAGAGGTATTAGTAGGTCAGTCATTTTGTAAGCGGTTTCGTCATATTTGGAGAATATGCCGGCAGTTAAAAACTCGTCCCTAACTCTTGCTAAAAGTCCTTTTCCTTTGCCCGCAACCGCAACTCTCATCGCTCCTTGAAAGTAGTCGGCAGCTGGAAGTGTTTGTTTAGTGCAGTAGCCGTGCACCTCCCATTCATGCATCCAGAACTCCTCATCTGTATTCGTTAATAGAAAAGTAGGCCAGTGATCGTGGAGCTGCTTTGCACGATTGGCGTCCTTCTCCCACTATATATATATATATATAATTAAACTTTAGTTATCAAACGAAAAATCAATTGAAAATACAATATACATACCACATCTTTGACGTAGTCCTCACTATGCTGTGGCGGCAAGCTGCACTCCAGACTATGGCCAGTGCTATTGCCTGGCCAGATGCCATGCATAGTAAACCTCTGTGTGTCGATCGACGGTTTACAGTGAACTCCCGAATACCCACATAGGGTGGGAGGCCACTGTATGACAAAAGCCAGGTGATTAAAATCACTTTGACAACTTGTTAATCCAATGAACATTATCAAAAACAAGTAAATTTCAGACATTTTTAATTTTCTGTTGTACGTTGTGTGTAACTTACCTTATATAATGTCTATTTATGTTTAATTATTAATACATTATTTAATATTTATGAAGGAAAGGTTATATATAGTAGTAACTTGCTATCGTCTTATTGGGTTATTGGATACTAAAAATCGATAACTCAATAATTTTCTTTATAAAACCAGTTAATCTAATAACATTTTTTTCGGTTTGGTTTTTGCACACCCCTACTGTATTATATAATGTAAAAGCATTCCATCTTCCACATCCAGCTTTTCCCAACAGGGTTTGTGTCATGTCTCCAACAAAAAACTAGGAGTGGCCTCCATGCACCTATGTAGTGGGTAATGCAAATCCAGCTTTAAAATAAGCATACAAGGCTAGGAGTGGCTTCCATGCACATAGTGGCGTACGCAGGATTTTTTTTGTAAGCGGTGTCACTTTTAAAATGAGAAAAATAAATATTAAATTTTTGTATATAAATTATAAAACACAATTCATGTATATTATTAATCTTTTCTAAAAAATAAAATAAAAATATATTATAATTCTTTTCAATGAGTTTTTTTTTTTGTGAAATGTATTCAAAATAATTTCATTCAAAGTAGATGACTTTCATTCAAGATTCTTCCTTGAACACGACCTGATCTATGAAATTTCAGCCAAAACCAACTAAGCTACACGCATCTCTTGTTATTAAAGGAGTGTCGTCTATAACATATATAGATAATATATGCTTTATTTGCTTCTATTTCGTATTGTATATACTTGTTCAGTAGTGTCACGTGACAGCCCTTCCCCCTTCCTAAATCCTCCCCTGCATGCACATGCAGACCTTATTTTCTTATTCACTACATATATACTTCATCAACCCAAAGAATTCTAGCACTCTAAAAAACTTTCAGCAACTGGATCTCATTATAGTACAAACAAAGTTGCAACTTGAACTCAAATAAAGATATTGTTGAAAGTTCAAATACAATCATGTCAACAGGATCACTATACGAGTCATGGACAGAATGCGGTAGTAAAATTGAGAAAATGCATAAAATCATCTCTGAACTTGTTTCAAAAATTCAGTTACACACTTAAACTATTATACTGACCTATTACACATCTTTATTATTCAAAAATGAATTTTTTTTACCCCTATAACTGAGTAACTGACATGGCAAAAAAAGAAAAAAAGAAAAACGCGTTAAATAAAAAATAAAGTAAAAATAATACTTCCTCCGTCCCAATTTATGTGGCACTTTTCAGATTTCGAGATTCAAATAAGTCTATCTTTGGCCGTAAATTTTTAATATATCTTTTAATTATTTTGAATTGTTAATTGTTGTGACTTATAGTATGTTTTACGTATTTTACATATATATAAATTTCATTTAAAAAATTTGAAAATTTCACGCGCAAATTTTCGATCAAACTTAAATTGTTTGACTCTCAAAAAATAAAAAGTGTCACATAAATTGAGACAGAGAAAGTAATCAAAATCTTCTTTCTACCCACACCCCACACTCCCCTACTCATCTTCTTCATCACAACATCCCCACCTCCTTCTTCTTCTTTATCCCCCCCCCCC
>NC_064283.1:2301309-2307909 GCF_019186545.1 Solanum stenotomum
CCCCCCCCCCCCCACCGCTCATCTCCAATTATATTCTATTTTAATGATTATTTGATTTTATCATTTTTATTATATCCGATTTTACTCTTCAATTTTGTTGGTGGTTGAGAAAATTGATGATTGATTTTTAAAAAATATATATATAATGACGGATCTGTAGGTAAATATTGAATTTTGTGGTGGATTTTTATGATTTTTGTGGAAACGAAAGTGATAGCGTGATTTTGATGGTGAATTTATTAGTAGATGGTGAAATTTGTGGTTGGTGTGGTGAGACAGGAGCTTGCAAAGCTTAAAAAGAAGGTTGTAGCTTAAGAATTTTTAAGTAGTAACAATTTTGAAAGTTGTAATTTTACCTTTAATTTGCGAATAGATTTGTTTACCTGAAGAGAAAACTCTGTTAGTTTTGTTTTAGATTTTCTGGGAAGTTATTTTTTTGTTCTATGATGGCGAACATTTTGTTTCAAAGAATTCTTCCTGAGTTATTTCATATTGTTTTGTTGCATTAGAAAAAAGAAGATTTTTATGAAGAAATATATAGATTTAGTATTAATATGATGGCAATGTTAGTGGTTCCATGGTGGTGTTCATGGAAGAAGAAACAATTGAATGACATGAATAACTTTATTTGAAATCTGACATGGCATCTGATCGATGTGGCAATGAGATGACATTAATGTGGCGCAAGTGAGATACACTTTCGATTGTGAGAGTGGTACTATACATAGCAGGTAGTAAATAAATTCACCATTTAATAGTATAGATGTGTAATAAGTCGTTGTGATAGTTTAATCGTGTAGCTGACTTTTTGAAATAAGTTCAGGGATAAATTTATGCCCTTTACCCAGTAAAATTTGCAAACATTATAAACAATCGTATGTACTGGAAAAGAAAAACAAACAATCACCTGTGACTCTCAAATGAGTGCTATAAGCAACCTCTAAGTTGTCCATCTACAAAGTTTCACACCGCTATGCAAACCAATTATTTTATATCCCTGCAATTTCATCACCAAATAAAGTACCTTAACATAAACCCACAAAATAATCCAACTAATTACTTGTTAAATTCAATTTTTAGACTTATTGTTAAATTCAATTTCCTAAAATTTATGAGTAAGAAAACATTTTTCTTACTTATACGGATTTAGGGAAGAAAAGAGGGTAGGGAAACTAATGAGTATCAAAATATATATGAAGAGACTAATACTGTATACTATAATAATTAAAACACTTGCCAAGATTAGAATGGGATATCCTTCAAAATTTTAATCTTAGATTGGACTGGAAAATAATGTAAGTAAATGACTAATATCATGTTTGGAAAAAATAATAGTAACTCTTTGCTTTTGGTTTTTTAAAAGTGGACATTTATTTTTAGTATACAATACAGAGGTCAATAAAATGATTTATTTTTTAAAATATAAAGATCCATAAAAAATGAAATGAAATGTAGGATGCCTATTATTTATGTACTAGTGAATCTATTCGCGTTTCGCGCGGTGTAAAATATATATATTTAAATTTAGTATACCCTCTTTTTTATGAAAATAAAATAACTTTTAAAAAATTTAAACAATATATATTTGAGTGAATTAGTAAATGTGATTTATTTAAAAGATATATTATGAAATATATAGTGTATGAGGATTTTTATTACGTTTATACTTCTAGTTCCTTTTTTAATTATTTGCTATAGAATCTATATCCATATGAACCATAAATATGTGAATGAACTTATTTCTTTACACCTGCATAAGCATTTTTCTTACAATTTAAAAAAAAATACAAATGGGCTCTACAATACTTGAATTCGGATTATTCGAACTTCAATATAAGTATCAAACAAAAAAAACTCATAAATTACAAAATGAAAAACAAAAAAATGATAATAACGAAGACAAAATTACCAATAAAATATACTAAAAGTATCACTTTTATTTTGCCTATAAAAGGTACTACATCACTCTTCCATAAACAAATTTTATACAAATTATGAACATCGAATTTACTAAATAACATTCGTATGGTAACAAAATGAATGTATTCATCAATATATCCAAGAATTACAAATATTAATATTTTTAATTTTAATTTCTTGTTATATAAATACTACACATAGTATTAATTAGTTTGTGAAGTATAATGTCTTCAAATTTTAGTCAGTAAATCTTTACTACTCCCTCTGTCCCATTTTATGTGGCATCATTTCCTTTTAGGTCAGTCCCAAAAAAAATATCACATTTCCTTATATAGTAAGTATTTAAAGGTACAATTATTTTTTTACCCTTGTTAGTCCCACTTAATCTTAAAAAGAGTACTCCAATACTTTTATTAGGAGAGAGAAAAATGAGTCTATTTTTTGAAGGGCAATTTGATAAACATTTCAAAGTCTTTATTTATTTCTTAAACTCCGTGCCCGATCAAATATTGCCACATAAAATGGGACAGAGGGAGTAATATTTTTTATATGTATTCAATCATATCTTTTATTTATTTTGTTAAATAATGCTATATATAAAGTATGTTTTCTTTTGTATGGATTTTATATAATCTGAAATAAACTAACAAAGGAAATAGAATAAAAAGGAATTAATACAATTAAATTTTCAAATTTGCGGTAGTCCTTTTTTTTCTTTCCTTTATGCCTTTCTTTTTCATTTTAGTTTCTTTTTTCTTTTGCTTAACATATTAATTTGTGCTTTCCTTAATTACAACTTGAATCTCAAAATTTTACTCTAAAAACTGAAGCCATTTTCTTTCTTTTTCTCCTAATAATGAATTAAAATTAAATTACCATCTCTCTTTTTGTTTGTCTTTTTAAATAATATCTCCTACTATTTAAATAATTTATTATTGTTCTCTATAAATTTAGGGAGGATATATATATAGAACATATTAAGAATTATATATGGAACAACATATAAATTTCGAAAAACCATATATGGAACATATTAAGAGTTATTTATGGAACAAAATAAATAAATTATTCTTTGTACATCAAACTTTAATTTTGGCAATATTATATATACGGAGCCTTTTTACTTCTTCTTTTATTTGATATCTCTATTTTTCTCATCACTCTATGTATCTTTTCATTTTTCTTTCTCTCCTTCAGTACTCTATATATTTTCTTTTTGTATCTTTCTAATTTTATGTAAAAGTCCTCACTATCAATACTTTCTTAAAATATTATCACTTTGTTGTTATACAAATTCAAAGTATTTCAGTGAAAAAAGGAAGAGAACATAAGAAGAAAATCAACATTCATACAAGAGTTGGGTTGGAAATTTTACCTATCCAATTAATCGTTTGTAGATTTAGGCTAAAACTTCTTCAAAAGTATCAATTCCTGTTTCTTTTCTTCTTCTTGCTTCACTCTCGGATGTCAGTCAAATTTTGAACGCGATGATTGTTTTTGTTAAATAACATGAATGGTATCTTGAAAGGTAATCAATGAAGAGTTGTTCATATAATATGATGTGTTGTTGATCCAACATTTCTACAAAAAACCACAAGACATTAGTAATGTTCATGGTTTGAGATTACAAAATAATCTTGAATTGTGATGGCCTTCTTCCTTAGACTCATTCTTTCTTGTCTATCTATTTCTGCAAATTTATATTACATAAATTTTATATTGATTCATGAAAAATTGAGTTTGTGAATGTATATTGTATTCTGTTTATATAGTTGTCTTCAAATTTTAATGGTGTAAAAATCTTTCAAATTCTACAATTAAGTAATGCAGAATTATGTTGTAACTGAAAGAATTTATTGAAATAAAAATAAAGAGTCTTTTATTATAAATGATAAGGATTAATCTTAACATTGATTTATTTTTTTTTGAAGGTTTTAAATCAATTAAAATAGTTTTGACATTTGCTCACATTAATGTTCTTTCATTATTGTCTTTTTACTGATGAATTAAGAGTGGTCATAAAATCAATTGTGGTTACTATGTAGACTTGATTATATATTTATTGCATTAGTCTTTTATTAATCTATTTAATTGGTAAATTATGTATAAAAATGAAATTAAAATCTATATCTATATATATATATATATATATATATAAAGGAGAAACGTAGAGAAGGTGATGTGGCACATCTCTATGGACTCCATTACCATTTATCTTTTTTCTCCTTTTTTTGGCTTTATTTTAGAATTTAAATGAATTATTTTATTGTAAAATTAAATTTATTTATTTATTACAAATAACTATTTTATTTAAGGAGGAACATTTACAACAAAGACTCTTCACATGCCAATTTATAATTAGTAAATATTCATAACTCACACCTCTTTAATTTCTACTCTTAATAAAAAAATCTTCTTCTTTTCTTTTTTTTCCTTCTTCCAATGATAAATTATAAAATGATACTATTTTTTAATATTTTAAATATATTTCTCTTTATTATTAAATCATTTACATCAATATATGTTTATGTAGATTTCAAAACTAGATATAGACAAAGTAATGTGCTACCCTCTCTAACTTAGGATACCATTTATCTTTTTCCTCTTTTTTTGTGTTTTATCTTCATTATTTTTATTAATCAATTTATTTAATAATTAAAATTTTATCATATTATTGCATCTAATTATATCCCATGAGTTACACAAAAATATATACCTATTTATATTCTCTACTTAAATAAATAATAACATGTCTCATCAACTTCTTTTCCCTAATTTTTAATGCTTAACCAATCTATAAATAGCAATTAAATATAGAAATGCTAGATGCTCATTTCTATTTTCTCCCATTTCATTTTTATCTTAGTTGAAAATTTTGTTGGATTTCAATGAAATTATTGTCTTTTGATTCTTCATTTTAATTTTTGTTGGTTCTCTTTTTTATTTATTAGATATGTTAATCAACTAAATTTTGTTTGATTGATTTTCAGTAACACTTGAGTGTGTAGGAAGGAAGTAATTGTGGTATTCAATTTCACCAAATCACTAAAGCATTTGAGGTAAGTTTTTTATTTTATCACCAACTTATAGTGATTGAAGAAATATTTTGTGTCTTTCATTCTGTCATTTTTTATAGTGAATTAGAATGAGAAAAAAAATGAGATTTGATTAATTTTTCTAGAATTAAAATAACAATTAAATATTAAACCAATTTATTAGTTAAGAATTTTATTTATAACATAGGGATAAAAGCAAAATAATATAAGAATTATATTATTAGAATAGAACGTATATGAATCTTCCTTCTTGATGTATGTAGAGTTCAATACAAAAAGATATTTTTCTTTTTTTTAAAATCAATTTCTATGGTGTGAATATATTTTGCTAATTCTTTTTTTATATATTTATTTGTATTGTATTATTTGTTAGTAAGAAAAAAAAATAGTGAAATACTACCTCTCTATGGCTTAGAAAAATATTTTTCCCTTAAATTTTTATACCATTTTATTTTTTAACATTTATGTGATATTATTTTTAAAAATCTAAAGTCATCATCTTTTCACATTCTTTATCCCACCACTTATATTAACATACATACATAGCTAACATCCCTCAACTACTATTTATTATTTCTCTCCTTATTTTTCCTTTTACAATCCTTCTTTCTACCTTCTCAACGTCATATGTATTTGTACTTTAAAAGTTCTAGCCTTTATCAATTATTTATATGTTGATTTATAGATTTGCCTCTACAGTCCTATTTACTCTATGATTAATGAATTTTGATTTTTTTTAATGTATATTTAATTCCTTTTCAGTTGAAAATACTGAAAATTATAGTTTCAATTATTATTATTTATACTTAATTTATTTTCTACTTTTCATTTTCATTGATTTCATATTGAATGGTTATGCTTTTGAACTATATCTGAAGCCTTTTTTCAATTGCTTGAATTATGTTTAGTGAGTAAAAAATTTATGATGTTTTCTTTCTTCTTTTTTTAGTTTCATTATTTTTTATTGTATTTTTCTTGTGTCGTGCTGGTTGATTAATATGTGTATTTGTGTACTTGAATTACTTTATTTATGAGATTATTGTTAAGTTGAATTGACATTTGTTGTAGTAATTATTATCTATAGAACGTTTGAAGCCTATCAACTTCAAAAAGTCATCCAACCAAAGCTAAACCTTACTTCAAAGACAAAGAAAAGGAACAACTTATTAATTATGTCATTTTTATTTATGTTAATTCGTCAACTTATTAGAGTGTTCCACTTCCGAAGCTCAGAGTTCAAAGTGGCAACAAAATGAATAGTAGGGAAAAGCTCAACTTTGTATGTACGGCTACATAGCAAGCACCAAAGAAAGAATTTGAACAACGTGGAGACTAATATAGGGGAATATAAGAGAAGAAGAAGCACTAAACCCGCTCATGCATAGCCTCAACAACTAACTGAGTAGGAAGGATGACCATGTTTTTTGTGCACATAGCACCAACATTTATTTGATTCCACAAAATTGAAGAAGAATTTAATTATGTATACAAATGATACACTTCCAGATTGCTCAATCAAGTGATATCCATCAAGTATTCAATTTTGCTGACAAAGCCATCATATGCAAACAACCAAATATATTAATAATAGAAGTTGTCTAAGAGGGGGGGGGGGGGGGGGGGG